>NW_006263902.1:19532-23388 GCF_000469605.1 Apis dorsata | reverse complement strand
AAATATTTGTTTTGGCATTTCAATTCTTTGATTTTCGATTTGGTAATATATTGCTTCATATATAAGGATTATTACCTCTTTTCATATGTAAATTATAATTAGGGTAACTGCTTAAATATTGATGTCGTGGGCTTACTGATGGTTGCTTGGTAATACTTGCCATTGCCCAACCCATAATTAATTCTAAACTTCTGCAAAAAGTTTGAAACATAAACCAGGGCCATGGTTTAGGATACTGTGTAATAGTTGGTTCTGATCCATATTTCACAGTCTCAGCTAAAAGCCCTAAATTAAAAAAAAATTTTCTAAAAATATTTTTTTTTATTTATTATTATATTTATAATAAACTTAAATAATAATTATATATTTTATATTAAATTACCGTATGGTCCAAAAATACGTGCTATATCTGTAATACATAAAATAATCCCTAAAATCGCGGTTATATATGTTACATTCAATACTTTTTGAATTTGTGATCTTCTAACTGCTGCAGTATTTGCTTCTAACACATGTAAAGGAGTATCGGATTTAGTTCTATTTACGTATGCAATATGATTTAATATTGAATGAAGTGTGAAATCATTATTCTGAAAATAAATATTCAATTAAAATAATATAATAAAAATTTATTAGAATAAGAATATTAAATTTCGTAAATTATACATAATGTAATAATTTAACATAATTTTTTAAACAAATATAATTAAATATAGCTAATTATATTAGAAATACCGCAACTTTTCCGTCAACTTTAGTATTTTCAGAAAGCAAAGTCTCCACAGTTATATCTTCAACATCTTTTTTTTCTTTTTCGTTTTTCCAAGATAAATTTTTTTTTCGTGATTTTCCATCATTATCTTTATCTTTATTTTTTTCTGCCATTAGAGCTGCTTTTTCATTACAATCAGGTTGATCCGAATCAGATTCAGATTTTTCGTGTATTTCTATTTTTTCAGGAACTATATTACGACTATGAGTTGGACTTCTACTCAAGCTTCTAATGCTAATATCACTACTTCGACGATTTAAATCTAATGGCTTAACTTGAACGAATTCCGAATTACGTCGAAAAGAAATATCAGAATTTCTACGTAATTCGGCTCTGGAAATAAAACTGCTAACATCTGAATTACGTCTCGAACCTGAAATATTTAGATAATAATATAATATAATATAATATATAATAATATAATAATATAATATTTGGATTTATTTATAATATATATAACTCAATGCTTTAAGTTTTATTTACCTGTAGGGCTTAGATCTACTACTCTTGGTAATTTATGATCAGTTGGTGGTAGCATTCGTCTAGGTGTTCTATTTCCAAAATCGCTATTTCTTTTCAATTTAGCAGCAAATTGAGAACTTCTATTCTTTTCATGTGAAAAATCAGAACATCGTCTTAAATCTCTTATACTACCCAAAGGTGTTACATTTTCAGAATATCTTCGGTACATTCTATCTGGAGATCGTTTTCTATCAATATCAGGTGAATTTTTAGGACTAAAGTCAGAATTACGTCGACTATCGATTGAAAAACCATCTTCTTCATTTATGAATTTAACACTACATTCTGAATTTCTACGAGAAGATTTAGACACTTCACTATCTTGTCTACTAGCGACAGAACTTCTACGACTTGGACTGGATACTGTTATTATAGGTAAATTAGTTGTTGATGGTGTAGGTGTCGGAGGTCTAACATATACTTCTGGTACTGTTGATACTGGAATAGTTTTTTCTTCTTGAGATGACATACTTTTACAAGGAGATTTATCACAATCTTTTAGGATTTGTTCTTCTTTTTCAGATTTCGTAATTCCATCTATGATATTAAAATAAAAAAATTTTTTAAATTTAACATTTATAACTGTATTTTTATCTTTACCTTTAGAATTTTTATTCAACTCGTTTGTAAAAGATGCAGATTCTGTTATTTCTCCATCTTTAATTTTAGAATTGAGCAAAGTAGGTACTAAAGCAGCAGCAACAGATGATGCCAAATTATTATAAGGAGCTAACATTGCTAATTGCATAATACCTAAAACAATAGACACACAATATTTAATATAGAATATTGATGATAGCATATAAATAAGTATTAATATGACTTCTTTATGTCTATAGTTTTAAATAAATTAAAAATAATTTATATGTATAAACAAACCTTTCTGATGTGTATTGGAATCCCTCATTAACATACTATTTGGTACAGTTTGCAGTAAATGAATTAGCTTATATCCTGCATGTAGAAATATTAAATACAAAAGAATACTCCAGATAAGGAACACTATTTGGACTACATATTTTACCATGTAACAATTGTGAGAGATAAGAGCAATATCACTAGCAATTATGAAAAAAAAATGTCCTGTTATAATTAAACTAAGACAAGATTCTTTCTGAATTTTTTCTGGACCAAATTTGAGCTAAAATTTATTTATTACAATTTATTAATATGTATAAAATCATTTTTAATTAATATTTAATTTTTATCATAATATTAAAATTACCTGAGTTAATTGTAAAAATGCCAGTTGTATAAGACTAAAAGCAGATGTTATACATGGAAATCCAATATCCCACACTATAGATCCAATAATTTTGGGCATAATATCTTTAAGATTGTATGGATCTATAAAAAGACATGCTGCTCTTGATGCTCCAAATATACATAAAAACATATTTATTGTAGACATAAAAGGCCGGCTTGATATAAGGGATCTTTAAAAAAAATATAAAATATTTATATACTTTTATAATGTATATCATTAGAATAAAATATAATTTTATATATACCTTAAGTGTAAAATAGATAAAAATGTATAAAATGCAAGTACAAAGAAGAGACAGGCAAAACCATACATATGTAAAAAAAAAATCCATTTTAATTCTTGGTTTATTGATATCAATGATGGAGTAATGATTAATAATTTATCTAAAATTGAAGGTGTTGATAAATTTGAAATACAATTTTGTCCAGATAGTGATGTTGATGATATATTCATACCTATTAGTAAAGTGAAAATAATTGAATTATTATTTGATATAATGTTGATATAATATAAAATAATTATAAAATTGTCAAGTTTACTGTTACATAATGATTATAAAATCAGCAATTTTTTTTTATTATATCTTAATATTTACTACAGTAAATTATTTGTATATTTTAAATAATAATATAAAACTATAAATTATAGAATCACTAAATAAAAAAAATTAAAAATGTAAGAAAAAACTGACCACGGGTCCAATTACTCAGCTTATCCATAATCTTTAGATTGATATTCACAGCACATTACTAACTTTTTTCAAATGTTTAAATCGCAATAATGGACAATCAAATTCTTTTTTAATTCGAACGAGCAACTTATCGTAATAACGAACTTTGAAATGTGACTGCAGCAACAGGCTTTACTTATAGCAGTCCGATTAGCATCCCTTCTCTAATTCGCGAATACAATTCCATCCGTTTCTCTCACCCTCTCGCTAGAAATATTGATTTTAGACAAAGGATGATTGGGGGGAGAATTTAGACCATCTTAAGTTTTACGCTTGTTCATTATTTATTTTTAAAATATAAATAGAACATTGCTAAATTTATAAAATTAATTCTGTTTCATTGCTTATTATTATTATTATAATCGTATATTACTATTTAAAAATTTTTTATATTTTTCAAATTTAAATTATTTTTAAATTATAAAATTATTTTTTTATTTTAAAAATTTATTTAATAATTTATATATTGAAATGTTGTGACATTTTTTTATATAATTCAATTAATTAAAATTTAAAAATATTAAAATTGATTTAAAATTTAAATAAATTTGCTAAAGATATTAAT
>NW_006263902.1:704-19338 GCF_000469605.1 Apis dorsata | reverse complement strand
ATTCAAATTTTTATTATTAATGATTTTATTATTAGTATTTTTAAATTTTTATTATTAATGTTTGTATTATTGCATATACTTATATAATATATTATTAATTATTAAATAGATTAAAAGACAATAGTACAAATGAATCATTCTTTATTACAATATTATATTTATATTGTTTTTATCAATTAAACTTTTAAATACAATTCTATTATTCATATTATAATTTTTTTTATTTTTGTAATAATATTCTTATTAATGAAATAAGAAACGAACAATTTAAACAATTTAATAATAATTATTTATATTATTATATATAAATTATTTACATATATAATAGTTAAGATGAATATTTTATTGCAGTTTTGTATTTATAGATAATAATATTCTGCAGTAGTCAATGAAGTTGACATGCTCTAACTGCAATTAATTGCAAAAGAATAAAAATAGGACTTAAAACTTCTGAATATTCTAAAGGACTTTGACCTGATAGTTTTTTACACAAAAGATATTTAAACACAAATATTAAAAGTAATAATATAATACTCCATAATGCTCTTAAAATAGCAGCTTTAGTCATTCCTTCCAAATGCATTCTTATGAAAATAATTGCACAAAAATAAGTATTCAAACCATCTGCAACAAAAAGTGGTGAAAATACTATCCACCATCCTGTATGACCCAAGAAATAATTATCATCCAACTTAAGAGCTAATAACACAGTGAAGATTGTTAATGAAACTAAATTTATCCATATTTCAAAAATTGTCAGTCCCAGCCAATGTACTAATTCATGTAAAGAAAATATCATTTTAAAGGGATTAAATCTGATAAAATTATTAATTTGATTTTATGTTTTCATTTATCATATTATAAATTTTTTTTAATTTAATAAATTATATTTATTAAAAAATCTTCAATATTTTTTGAAAAATTATATTTTATTCTTGATATTTAAGGGTATTTATTGAAAATTTTCTATAAACGCGAATATGTATTGCTGAATTATTTCGATTAATTGTTTCATAATCTGCATTATCATCAAGAGGTTCAAAATCATCTGTAATATAAATATAAAATTATTATAGTATTCAACGTCATGAATATATTATTTTACAATATTTATATACCAATAATTGATATTGTAGATGTCTTGATATCTAGTTCTATACCACCATAATGTATTTCCTTTAATTGTAAAGCCAAGCTGCATGCTTTTTGTATAGCAGAACCAAGACCATGAATAATCACTTCAAAATTGCCATTGTTTAACAGTTTTTCACACTTTTTCAATTGAGCCTTATATTATAGAAAATAAAAAATAATCAATTAAGATTAATGAGAATAAAAAAATATTTTAAATTTATTATTTCTGTTTAGTTATTAATTTTGTTTGAAGTAACTGTATAATGAATTATGTATTATGTATTTAATATAAATATAAAATTAAACAAAAAATTGAATAAATTACAATATTTAAATTAATAAGTTTATAACGTTTCGGTAAATAGATAATATAATAAAAAGCAAGATAAATTCTGTATAAATGAAGTTTTATTATAAAAATTATTAACACACAATTAACAATATTAAAAATAAAGGTTATAATAATCTTATAGCAAAAATTACCTTAAAGTTTGTTTTATTAGTAATAAATATGTCTTTATCGCGTTTTTTTTTTATATCAAAAGGTTGTCTTTTTTTAATAATATAATCAGAAGATAATAATTTCTTACGTTTTGCTATGGATTTATTCTTTTCTCTTAGAAAATTTATTTTCAATTTAGAACATTCGTGCAGATCGGCCATTCTGACAAGTTCTACATGCTATTTTTTATTGTTTTATTTGTTCTTAAAGAAATATTTTTATTGATAAATATCTTTTACTAATTAAGTAGAAAAAAACTATTAAATTGGATATATAAAAATTCAATGATAAATGAAATTACTAAATTAGTTATACAAAAGAAATATAACCTCGAATATTAAATTCGATTAATGGACATTTTATCTACAGATTTAATGCCTTATATTGAAAAGAAGTAACATATTTTGATTTATCGTAAATACAAAATTCATACATTATGAAAGAACCAGAAGTGGATCCGAAGAATATTATAAAAAGCAGAGAACTCCTTTATAGACTTATGATAAGGTACATATTTTTATTTTTTATATATATGTCAATTAATCTTTTGGAATATTGAAAATAAAAGATTTTTTAAATTACAAATTAATTATATTAAATTATTAATATATTATTATTATTAATATATTATAATATTATAATTAAAATTATAAAATTTGCGAATATTTTTTTAATTTTATTTTTAAGATTATATTGAAAATTGATAATAATTTATAATAAATGTTTTAGCCAACTATTCTATGATGGACATCAAACACTGGCTGTGCAATTGTCAAATATAATCCAAGCAGAACCTCCATGTCCTCCATCTGATCGTTTACTTCATTTAATGTTAATTGGATTAGCTCATGAACCTGATCGTTCTAAAAAAGATACAAGTAATTTATCTTCCTTCACATCAACTTTTGACAATACTTTGGGGCCTGGCCTAGATTTAGAATTTGAAACGGAAGCTCAAACTCAAGCTCCAGAACCTGCACAATATGAAACTGCCTATGTAACTTCTCATAAAGGAAATTGCAGAGCTGGAGCATTTTCTGCAGATGGTCAATTGATAGCAACTGGATCAGTAGATGCATCAATTAAAATTTTAGATGTGGATAGAATGTTAGCTAAATCTGCACCAGATGAAATGGCACCAGGTGATCAAACAGGTGGTCATCCAGTTATAAGAACACTTTATGATCATTTAGAAGAAGTAACTTGTTTAGAGTTTCATCCAAGAGAACCTATTCTTGTGTCTGGAAGCAGAGACTTTTCTATTAAACTATTTGATTTCAGTAAAGCTAGTGTTAAAAAGGCATTCAGAACTATTACTGATGCAGATCAAATACGATGTTTATCTTTCCATCCTACTGGTGATTTTTTAGTTGTTGGAACTAATCATTCAGTAGTGAGATTATACGATGTTAATACAGCACAATGCTTCGTCTGTAGTATACCAAGTCATCAACATACTGCTGGAATAACTAGTATTAAATATTCTCCTGATGCAAAAACTTATGCTTCAGCAGGTAAAGATGGAAGTATTAAATTATGGGATGGTGTATCAAATCGGTGTATAAATACCTTTGTGAAAGCACATGATGGCTATGAAGTATGTTCAGTGACATTTACCAGAAATGGAAAGGTTTGTAATATTTGAAATATATATATATTTGATATATTTAAAATATTAAAAATTAAATAATTAATATTAATCTTGCAATTTTGGTTTTTAGTATTTATTATCATCAGGAAAAGATTCTTTAATTAAATTATGGGAATTGTCTACTAGCAGATGTTTAATAGCATATACAGGTGCTGGAACTACAGGTAAAATATGCACATATGAATGATGTTAATTTAATATCATAAAAAAAGAACGAAATAATGTATTGTAATTGATTAATGATTTTTAATAGGCAAACAAGAACATAAAGCCCAAGCTATTTTTAATCACACTGAAGATTATGTAATGTTTCCTGATGAAGCTACAACATCATTATGTGCATGGAATTCTCGAAATGCATCTAGAAAACAATTATTATCGTTAGGACATAATGGTCCAGTAAGATTGATTGTTCATTCTCCAACAGCTCCAGCATTCTTAACATGCAGCGATGATTTTAGAGCAAGATTTTGGTTTAGAAGAATGCCAACTCATTAAATTGGTATTAAAGAACAATAATTCATCTTAAAAAAATTTAATATGTTTGGTAATATTTTTTACTATAAGTAATTATCGTGATAATTAGTTAAAATAATAATCATTTAAAATATTAAACAATGATAATGGCGTATGAGAAAAGATGTATGAAAAGAAAACTATATTCAACATTTATGTTCTTGATCAAATGTTCAATTACTATATCCTAAAGCGATAAACATTTATTCGTATAGTATACGTTAATCTGATATGATCTAATTTTATATCATTGTACGTATTCATTACTTTTTGAAGTAAAAAAAAGACATTGCTTTATTTTGATATCTTGTATATCTATATGTATATCATTATCAATGTTAGTTATTAATAAGTAAATTCGTATAAATGCAATTTATGTAGATATTAAATCATCGACTAAGAAAATTATTAAAAATTCTTTATCTTTTATATTTACATTCAAAAATAAATTAAAAAATATTTTATATTATAAATATACGAGAAAACGTATTTCAAAATAATCACAAAAATATAAAATATAATATAACAATATATTTTTATATTTTATATTTTTCATTTTAATAATATTTAATTATTTTTCTATTTCAAAGAAAAATTTAAAGGAAAATTTATCGTTATAATAGTCGATGAAATGATATCAATAATAATTTAATGCGAAGAAGAATAACAAAATAGAAATTAAATGATTAAATTTAAAATGTTCGATATGTGTTGCGTCGCTACGTGTCAAATTACTCAGTCAATCACAAGGCGGCGCTCTGAACTCCCGCTCTACGTTTGACGATGTGTCACGTGACCCACGCTAACCGCCATCTTTGCTTATCGTATAAACAGTGCGACCGGGCTCAGCACAAATTCTTGTTGAGAAACTGCGGTTTTTCCAGTGTTTTTGAGTGATTCAGTTGCGAAGAAATGTCCGAGATTAAGGCGGAGAACAAAAATGATAACAACATCGAGGATGTATCAAAGGTAAGCAAAGGGAAGCACGAGAAATATCTTCATCAAGCCGAGTTTTCATGCTAAGGCGGCGTGTTGCGCCCCTCAAATACAAGAAGATACTTAGTTTCTCGAAAATTCGATAGAATAGCGTGTATTACAATGAAGGAATGTTATTTGAAAAGTGATTATACAAACTACGAAACTATACAGCTGAAAAACACGGGTGCCTTATTGCGCGTAACCACAGGCTCAGTGATTTTTCAAAGCTGCGCCGTTTGTCCTTCATTGGCAAAGATGGTGGATGTTTTTTATTTGTGATTCTTATGACGAAGGGAGATTCTAGTTAATGCAATAAATCTTTATTAAAAAAAAAGGCGGGAGATAGATTTTGATTCCATATATGTCATGAGGTTTCTTACAAAAACTTGTTCTCTCTTAACATTGTTCGAGGCTGCGACGCTAGAAATACATATCGACTTGGCAAAATGGCGGGAAACTTAAACAAACTTAGCGTATATTCTCGTAGTTCAACGGTCCTTGATAGTCTTATCGCGGATGTAATTATCACGTTTGTGTGTTTTTCTTTTAGTTTAACATAATCTTTAAATCGGATATAATTCGTTTTTGTATTATTGATGCTACTTTTACATTAAATTACGATTGAACATTATAAGTTTTCAAATGTTTCTATTCATTGAAAGTTATTAAAACGCAATAATAAAATATTTTCAGGACCATTCAGCAGAAGAGAAACCAAGTCCAACGAAAAATAAACGAGGAGGCACGAAAAGACTCTCTACATTAGAAAGGTTGGCTCAAGAAGGGGAACGAGTCACAAAGGTACATCACGTGTTTTTTTCGTTTATTTTTCTCTTTCATTTTCTTATTTTATTTATTAAATCATATCTTTTTATTAAATCACATAATAAAAATTTATTTTTTTAATGTTTAAATGTTGTATTTTGAAAATTTAAGTGATCAAAATTTCATCCCTTCGCTTCGTTATTTCCCTCCATTTAGCCTACCCGTAAACATTGCTACGTGAGCAGAAGGGTGTAAAGAGTGGGGATGCTAAGGGCTGGAGTAGGGGTGAGGGGAAGTTCTCTCAAGTCTTTGGAGGGGAAGAATTCCCGCTAATACATGTCGTGGCCGCCAATTATGAATTGTTACTTATGTTTCACAGATCGGTTGTTTGATTTTTTATTATTACTTTAATTATCAATTAATATTTTCCTTTTTTTTATATATTTTTATAATTCATTTTAAACATTTTTATTTAATTAGACAATATGAATTTTATATTGTTTTTTTTTAAAATAGAAAAATTTTATTTAAGCGTGGAGATAGTGAAATAGTTTTACTCATTAAAATTCTCATCACAATTATGTTGATTATAGTTGCATATATTTTAATGTAAAAATTATATTATTACTTTTAGAATTAAGAATAAAATTTAATAAATAATTTTTTGTTACAGGATTTAAATGCATCTGTTGGAGAAGTTGAAGGTAGAAGGCGCACACGTAGTTCAGCACGAGGCCTAACTTCATCAACACCTGTACCATCTCCACCTAAAAAAGAAAAAAGGGATACATCGACAAAAGGTACTGGTCGTGGACGCGGGCGTCCTAAAAGGCAAGAAAAAAATAATGATAATAATACGGATGAAGAAGCAGCTAATAATAAAAGTGAAAAACATTCTGAAGAGGAATCTATGAAAATGGATGTGGATGAACATAAGGAGGAAACAGAAAAATTGGCAGACAGCGAAGACAAAGGTGTTACAAAATTAGAAAGTAAAGAAGCTATTGAAAAGACTCTTGATACTAATTTCAAAGAGGAAAAAGTTGCAGAAGAATCAGAGAATTTTGCAGAAGAAAGCAAGAGTTCTAGTATCAGTGAAGAAAAAAAGGAGGAGGACATAAAGGATAGCTCGGATTCGAGTCAAGATGCAACAGACACAACAACAGAGGCACCACCTTCATCTTCGTCAGAGTCTCAAAATCTCTCTAATACCATTACTACTGAAGAAAATAAGGAATAACCTCCTTTTGCCTGTTTACCAACTTCATGTAAGCATTTTTTTTTTATAATTGTTTCTTTGATTTGTCTCACTAGCATTAACATTTTTTGTCAAATAAAATTCAAATGGAAAAAAATGAGAATGTATGGATTGTATTTTTTAAAGTAATTACAGAAATATAAGGAAAGTATATAATTATCTTTGTCTATTTGTATTCTAATTTTTAAGAGAATATGAATAATTATAATTATTATAAAATAATAAATACAAAGTAACATTATGAGATATAATCATGCAATTTGATAATGATATGTATTATTATTAATTAATTTAAGATTTAATTAAGATTTAAAAAAAAATAAATTTTAATTAGATTAGTTTTCCATATATTCTCAGTTTTTTCAATTGATATAAGAGAGTGCATAATACATTTAAAAAAAAATTATTTAATAATATACATGAATGAATGGTATGAAACTTGTATAGATTTTTATAGATTTTAATAATGTCAATATATGATTGAAAAGCAAATTGAATCATAAAAAGCATTGTCAAAACATTATACTTGTTTGGAATGAATGATTTTGTTATAAAATATTGATTTTATTGTAGCAGGTACCAGGGCGGCGCACACATTGGGGTTACAAATCCAGTCCCCTCGTCTATTTTAACAAATTGACACCTTCTTGCCGATCGTTATTCTAATCAGTGTACATGAACATTATTTTTCTTTTTTAATTTGCAGACGAAAGATCAAAGTATATTATAAATTCATTATCAAAATGAATATATGTTTAATTAATGTATTTAATGGTATTGAGTATTGGTACCATAGAGTAGTTATTTTAATGTAGTTTTACTTTGATAAAAAGTAAAATTACTTTTTGTGCACTGATTAGTTTAAGATGCAAAAATGAGGTGTAGAACGTACGTTGTTCATGTACAATGATAATATTATTGTAAAATATATTTAATATGGACTTATATAGACAAGTTGTTTTCAAATCAGAGCTGAGGTCGGAGTCTTTAAATATCAGTCTTCGAGTCAGATCTGATGTGGAAGTAGCTGAAATTAATTCGTACATAGCAAATTACTGTAATATCTTATCTTATATAAATAATGACTGAATGAAATGGAATATATGAGAATTATGGTGAAACGATTTCTCTTTTTTCATGGAATACAGAAATAAAATTTCTGAGAAACGCGTCGTAGCGTGATATCAATTGTCTCCTTCCTCGCATAATGTTACTAATATCAACCGGTTCGTCGATTTTAACATTTTAAGTTTCTTTCATATTTGGTAACTAATATTTTAACTTTGTTTCTATCTCTTGAATTAAAAAAAAAAAAAAAAAAAAAAAAAAAAAAAAAAAAAAAACAAAAAACAAAAAAAAAAAAAAAAAAAAAAACAAAAAACAAAAAAAAAAAAAAAAAAAAAAACAAAAAACAAAAAAAAAAAAAAAAAAAAAAACAAAAAACAAAAAAAAAAAAAAAAAAAAAAACAAAAAACAAAAAAAAAAAAAAAAAAGAATAGGAAAAAAAATGGAAAGAAGAATAAAGATTTGTAAGATAGTCTTGTGCATATGTATTTTTTTATGATAGAATTTCACGAAATGTCGGTATTGTGTAATGAGTGTAAATCTTTTTATTAAGCACCCTCTTTTTTCATTTATAATGGTCCAATATTAAATATGTTGATATTATTGTGTATTTGAACGGTTGTGAATGTACAGATAGATTATATTCATGAATTATAATTAAAAGGTTCACAGATTTTAATAAGATATAAATAAAAATGGAATGATAAATCTAATCGTTGAACGCTCAAACGTTCGAACGTATGTGCAATTAAGGAAACAATTTGTTTCAATCGCGTTTGCATATCTTTTAGAAATTTAAAATAACTCTATTTCTTTCTCTTCTTAATATTCGTTGCAAGATATTTGAATAGATTTTTTGAAATTTTTCGTAAAGTAAATTTTTTTTAACATAATAAAATTTAATAAAATTGTTTATATTGGAAATTTGTAAACGAAGAAAGAAAAAGAAAAAAAGATAAAGAAGAAAGTGATTTTAGTTGAATTGCTTGCTTCTGATTATTATATCGTAAGAAAAGATAGGATTTGCCATTCCATATATTTTTTTCTTTTTCTTATCAGTAGTATGACGAGTCAAAGCGTTACTTTTCGCGAGAGATTAAAATCAAATGCGATACGCGTGTATATAGTTAAGGTTAAGCTTCGTGTGTGGCAATTGATCTTATCTCCTACGTGCTAGCGTGAAGGATTGGAACGACGTGTGCCAGCGTGAGCATCCTGTTATAGAAAATATAGGAAGTATAGCTGAAACCTATTTTTTGCTGATTCAATCAAAAATGGAACTTTATAACATACATTACGTTATAAATTAAAACTTTTAGTCCTTCTTACGAGAGTAAATAGTACATTTATTTTATCTATACATAAGTATATAAATGATTAGCATTTATGAGAAAAGATGTCTACAAGGTTCGATATTAGAATTTTTACGATGTCTGTGTATATACGTATATACATACATAATTAGTATACATATATATATATATATGTATACATACACACATACACACATACATACATACATGCATATACATATATATTTGCTATTTTAGCTGTATATCTATTCTTGTTACAAATTATAGAATTCTTATGATGAATTAAGCTTGAAACTCTTATAATGAGAATTTAAAAAACTTTTTTTTCGAAACAAACAATTTTGAGAAACAAATCATATTTTACAAATATTTTGATCAAAGTTAATCGGTTGAAAATGATATATTGTTTAAAAATTTAAATTCAGTATATTAATCATTATAATCGACATTTTCATATTACTATACATTTATATGCGCAATTTTTGATCTTATTTGGATAATATAATCCGAAACATTAGATATGTGCGAGTACTCGTGACATAAAAATTTGATTATTTCAAATATTTTGAAAAAAATAATTTATATTACGATTTTTAATATAATAAATTTATAACTTGAAATATGTTATTATAAAAGAATAAAACATAATAAAAATATATCTATTGAAATATGATGTAATTAAATCTCGCAGATATCTAAAAGAAATCAAATAATTAAAAAAATCATCAACAAATGTATAAGTTTATTTTTTAAATTTCTTTAAGATATAAAAATATTTAATCTAATAGATGTTATGCGTTTCTACAAACGGGTAAGTTTATTGCGTCTCATAAAATAGAATTTAATTTTTGATATATATTTTAATTTATATTTTAATTAAATAATTATTTCAAAGTTAAAGCGATAAATATTAATAGAAATGTGAACAAAAAACGATTTTGTATAATAGTACACTACTTTTGATAAAATTTATTTTTTAAAACTAATTTACGAAAACATAAATATTCTTGAATACAATTGTTGAATTTTGTTTATAAAGGAACAAGAATTATCATAAATAAATGAATTTATATTCGCGATATAGTTTCACTATATCGTTCTGTTTTTGCAATCATAATTATCGACAGTCGATAATATTAATTTTATTACTTAAACAGTTACATTCTACTTCACCAGATGGCGAAATAGGCGCACTTTATAACATGCCGCGAACTTAAAATATTTACTTATAGTAGACTTCCTCTTGACCGACTTTTACTGAGATTGATAAACGAATTGATTAATCTGATAATATCATAAATTGTAAATATAATAAAAAAATATATATATATATGTACATATATGCATATAATATTTCTTATTTATATATATGTAATTTAGATATAACAATTTATTAATATCAATAAATTAATAGAATTAATATAGAAATTATGATATGTTAGTGATTGTTGGCTGATTAATATGGGGAATATAGGGAAGAGAAAGTCTACTGTATTTACATTTTATATGTACGTGTATAAAAACATGATACAACAAATAAGTAAAATTATTCTTAGAATTAATATTTTTTTCTTTGAAAACGATGAAAGTAACATGTTGTAATAAAAGAGAAAAATCAGAGTATCTTAATAGGAAAAGAAATTAAAGTAACTATATTTGATTTCATTTAATAATATAAATTCTATTCGCATTTAAAAACAATAAAGACACGACTTTTCTTGTCACCAATTTTTTATCACGCATATGAAAAAAGATTTTATAACGAAATTAATATATAATATCAATTTGGATGCACAATAATTTTTTAACAAAAATTTTGAATTTTGTTATAAAATTATTGAGAAAAAAATATAGTAGTTAAAAAAATACAATAGACATTAAAAATCTATAATGATTATGGTTCACGTGAAATGAAAAAAAAAAAGAAAAAAACTTTCGACTAATTAATTGTTCAATTTCTTCATTATTTTTATTCATTGTCTATTCGCAATATAATAAGAATTTGGTATTTCTCTGAATAATATGTTTATTATTTCATATTTCTTACAATCTATATGTAGATAAGTAAGTATACTTACAACTTAATGTTTCATATATATCTATTTTGTTGTTTGTGTTTAAATAAGTGTGTTCATCCTTTTTATCACTTTTTTTTAATTAAAAAATATTTTTGTATTTCAACATCTTTTGATTAAATTTTCCGGTGTTATTATCAATTAGCTTTTTCGATAATTATATTATAATAATAATGAGATAATTAATCTGATCTAGAGTGCGTTGCTGTTGTTTCGGTCTATTATGAATCGGATTGTTGTTAATATTGTCATCTAAATTTGTTTCATATCTTTATTCAGTTTTTTTAAATATTCTATTATTTTCTTTGTTATCTTCAATAAATATAATTCGTATAAATGTTTGATGAACTAAAATCTCTTAATCGGAATTCTATTTCGAACTTTTTTAAGAAATTACATCGCATCCTATCTTTTATAATATTGTATTTATTGACATTATTTAAAATGAAGACGATTATACAGAAAGGTAGGTGAAAAATTATTTCGACATTTAAATTTTTTGAAATCATCAAAAAACGTTCATATAATGGGATATGTATAATCTATCTTAGAACATATTAAATAATAACAGTGAGATTCGAATAAAAGATCGAATGGAAATGTCTATTCGATCTTTTTAACATGTTAACATATTGTGCTGTTTAGTGCATTGCTTCTACATCATAATGCTTCTCAATAATTAAATGTCAACTGATTAACTGGACAAGGAAGGATAACATTGTATCTTCATTGATCGAATATAGAACACATTGATTAATTTATATTGATTAGAAAATGTTAATTATAGAAATCATTATTTTTCAAATCATAAAATCCTTTTAATTTTCTTTAAAGATATTTGGAGAAGTTTGGAATTGATGAAATTTTTAAACTACCTTTCCTCTTTTTAAGAAAATATTTTCGATGAAACAATATTATAATAAAAGGAATAAAGAGAAATATAGATTTGAATTTTATGCAAATACAATATGTTAAAAATGTGTAAAATAATTTTAATATATGTAAAATATGTGTAAAGTAAAGTGACATTGTGAAATATTATATTACATATATCCATTATTTTTAAAAACGATATAAAATATTTATATATAATTGTATTTATTGCATATGTAGTGAAGCATTATATGTAAAGTGTTAAATATATTCATGGGATATCTTTGGAAGATTGATTTTGAAAATAAAAATAAGTACAAAAATAGTATAAAAAATTATTGAATAAAACTTAAATTATAAGTAATTGAAATTTGCACTAGAAATTAAACGGAAATAGATTGTTTTGTATTCTATAGTTAAAAATATGAAAAAAATTATTATTATTTAAAATGATCTATATATTATATGAATTTTTTAACATTACTTAATTTTCATTTATTATTTGTCCTAATTAACAATATAATAATATGTTAAAATGTGACAAAGATATTTAATTAAAAATCCGCTATAATGTACACTTTATTGCTATTTGTTTTTGAAAAAATTGAGATTGAATATACATAGTCAAGAAATCATATAATCTATAAATTTTAAAAATTAATTTTTAAATAAAATGAAATTAATTCTATATTTTTTGCTTATAGAATTTTCTATCAATAATTTATTCGTATTTCAAGAATCAAGAAATTTTATTAAATTAATCATTTTATTTGTATTTGAAAAATTTTCAAACTTGATCGAACACGAACGAAGCTTCAAATAAAAAAATTTTATTTTTTTTTATTTATTATTATATATAGAATTATCTTTATGCTTCACGAAACTTTATGATATACAAATTACTAAAATAATGCTCGATTAATTAATGCATATTTTACATTTACTGTTGCAAAATTTTTCTCATTTTCTGAAACTAAAATAGAATATGTCGAATATGCAAGAAATATGTATATAATATGTATTCTATTCCAATAATATGTAATTTATAAAAAATATACTTGTTTGAAATTTCCAAATTCGAAAATATAAATTTTTATTTTGGTTCTATTTCTCTATCTACTTTCTCTATTGTAGATGTGATTTGATTTGATCATCTACTGAAAACGATAAATAGAACTGTATATAAATGTAAATAGTTGAAAAATGTCGAGTTAAATAATTAAACAGTTAAATAGAGATTTGTGCGAAATTATAATAAATTGTATGATTTCAATCATAAAAGTATTGTGATTCATTCCAAAAATTGAAATTATAGATCAAAATAGCAAAAAAAAAATTTAAGAAGATAATGAAATTTTTACTATTTCTTGTTTAAATGAACAAAATGACAGAAACTGCGTCAAATTTAATTCTTTCCGAATATGAATATCTTGATAAAATTGTAATTGATCATATCTGATTGTTAATATGAATCAATCTTAAGGTTTCTAAGCGAAATATATACAGTAGAACTTTGCAGTATAAAACAGGTCTAACGATGGAAAAATCAAAATAAATCGTGTACAATGAAAGACTAATTATAACTAATTATCAATAAGTCGTTTCTACATTTTCCCACTCTATATTTTCCCACTCCATTAGAAGTTCTGAAACTTATGCTGGGGATTGTAAAGTATAACGAATGAGGATTTCATGCAATATTTAATTATATTGAATTGTTATATTTCTATTGAAATATTAAACTGCATTTTTATTAAAATAACAAATATTTTGTTGATATTTTATATTTTTTGAAAAAATTGCTATTTGTTGTCGAATATGTTTTTCTTTGTATTGCCAATAACAGATATCGTTACTTATTGCATATTTTTATTCAAAGTAGTAAAAATTAAATAAAAATAGGGAACAAGATAACTTGTGGTAACAAAAAAATATAATTTCAGTATATAGAATTGATCTCAAAAATACTGAAATATTCGTAAACTGGAGATTTTTGAGATAATTTCAAATAACATTTTTCTTTGCAAAAACTTTCGTTATGGTTTTGTTAACGACTTATTAGCAAAACATTGGCCAATTACAGAGCGCGTAGCTAATTGAACTTCTATGCTAATTTATATCAGTTTTTTATACAATAAAATCGATGTTAAAATTAGAATTATGACTATCAATATCATTATCGATAACAAATAAAATTAACTGAAATTTCTATTTTTTTTTAATTTTAAGTTATGTTACAGATATTTTTAACGATTATTTATTTTAATGATATTTCATTGAATTTTCGATATATTTAAACTATGTTAATTTCAAATTATTGATAACACGAATAGAAATGATTAAAATAGACTACAATATAATTTTTTTAATTTTTTATTATTTTTAAATTTAAAGATAATATTTTTAAATGTCTTAATAATTTTGAATAAGAAAAAATATTAAAAGAACTTTAATCATCTCTATCTTGTATATATGCATATAATGATATTATATAGGATATTATATATATCTAATGATATTATCGATATTATCAAAAATTATTAATAAAATATCAATAATATATCAATAATATATCAATAATCGATAGCTACAATTCTAAGCAAAGTACGTAAATTCTATATTTAACAAGAAAAAATAATGTTAATAAATGTTAATAAATAATTTAATAAATCATTATATTTCAATGCATGTCATAAATTGCATGTCTTTGAATTTTTGATAGTCTAAATTCGATCAAATCTACTTTTCGTTTTTTTCTTTTTTTTATCATTAATAATAATAAATATTACAGCTATAAAAAGTAAGTTTTCTACTGTCATTATTAGAAATAAACTGATTCGAGTATGGACAATATGTTGCTTGAAACAATTGTTTTAGTTTCAAGTAACAAATGTTGTTTTGAAACTGAACTCAAATGTTTCTTTCAATATTATCTCTACTTTTATAAAGTTTTTATTACTCTGTATTGATTTTTATTTATTATTTTACATGAGAATACATTCCATATTACGTACATAGTCCAATTTTTATTTTCAGTTAAGTGTTATTAGAATTATTATTTTAAAATTTTATATTTGGAGAGATTTGATATGTTTGAGGCTTTGTACATATAATTTAATTCTATATAATCCATAATAGGTATCTTCTTCAAACGAATTAAGATGAAAATTTTTATAATTTAAAATGTTATTTAAATAAATATCTAATTCATTATTTTCATATTGTAATAAAAACTATATTCAACATCAAATATATTTTAAATAATGCCAAAACGTATTACATATAAACAAAAATATAAAAATGTTTAATTGTAAGTTTATGTAAAATAAACTGTCTTGTTTTTACATTTCACGTTTCTCGTTATCACGTATCAATTCTTTCATACGTAGAGAAATTCGACATTGTTTGAGATATTTTATAAAATAACATTTTTTTAACATCGTTTAAGTTTAACAAATTTAATTTTCTTTTGTTCGAAAATAAAATTATAATAAAATACAAAATATAATGTTGAATCTGAAAATGTACAAAAGAATTATTAAAAATATTATTTATTTTCGTTTAAACGATTTTTTTATCTTCAAAATGTATCGATTTTCTTTAAACTCTTTTAATTAATATGAATATATCAATTAATTGTTGATCACTTATATTTTCAAGTAAATTTTATCATTGTGATAATTTCGTTCTGGTTCAAATTCATCGCGCTTACTTTTCATTCACTGTTATTTCCTAATTACCACAACAACGTTGGTGCACCAAACCCTTTGATGGGTTTGGATTTCGAGGCACTTTGAATCGTGTCGACAGTACGACGTTAGACACATTATTCTCTGTGTATTGTTCTATGTAATTCGCGCAATTATCTAAACAACGGCGGCCAGCTCGCGTAAATTAATTGTCGTTGCAATTAGAACGGTGACAGCATTGATTTCGAATCGAGAAATTGCAGGGGGTGGGGGGAATTGGGATGATGTGGTTGGAACGAAATCGGTAATTGGTTTAACAAATGAGTCTCGTTTCTCGAGCGGTTTTCGTGATTGGTGGACGGAACGTGCGTGATTAAAACGAGAAATCGAGGAAATCGTATCGAAAATATAATGCTATATAGCGCTATATTTCACATGAATCGTCACGATGACATTCAATTAAATATTTGTATCGATTATTGTATCTCTGCTTATTTTTTTCGTATCATAAATTGTAATATTAGTAATAAATTTGAATTATAATTTTATTCATTTCGATTAGGAAGAAATTTATTTTTTTTAATTCTAAAAATTTTTGATGCTTGATTTGATTTGCTTAATTCTTTTTTTTTTATATTTTGTCAAAAAGTTTAAGAAAATTATGAGCTTGAGAAATAAGACATTTTTTGCTTTCCATCAAATGAAAAATGTATATTATGTAGAGTTCGAAACAATATATAATTTTTTCATAGATTATATTTATAAAATGGAACTTTTCTAAAAAAAAAATTTTTCATATTGAATTAAATTTTAATGAGAATAAATAAGAGAAAATATTTTTGAAAATAAAAGTTTTAGTAGTAGTAGTTTGAATAGAATTTATATTTTATAAAAAATTTTTCTATTACAGAAACAGATATTTTGTTTATCAATTATATATAAAAAATACTGTAACAAATATTGAATGCCATTCAATAGTATAATTTAATGAACAATATAATAATAATATTAAATAAATACTTATTATATCTTTTTTTTTATACAAATTTATTTATGCAAAAAAAATATTAATAATATGATTATATCATATATATTAAACTAAATAGAAAAGATTGAAAATGAAAATAATAATTTGATTTTAAATTGCTATTATACAAAAAAATACATAACATAATTAAAGAACATTTAATTAATTGAACAAAAATATTCTTATTTATGCATAAAAAAACTAGAAATAATTAAAAATTACAAGATTTTTATTAAATTAGTTGTATCATAATTATCACAATATAAGGAATAAATTTTTGATATTTTTCATTTTGCTTAATTATTAAATGCATTGCATTGAATTTTCATTTGATAGCTATAAAAAAAAGACAATAATATTTTTTATCGAATTTTCTTATTCTACAAAGTTAATATTATTTTATAAATTAACATTATAATATTACAATAATTCATAACAACAATTCATTACAATAATGTCTTCAATGTTTTTAAATGCAAATTTAGATTGTAAATTTTCATTAATGAGACGCTTAAAAATAACGATCAATATTATATTTAAAAGTTTCAAATTAAAGATTAAAAAAAAAATATTTTTTTTATTGCACAGAAAATGTTTATATTACTATTTTGAAAAATACTAAATTACAATTAAAAGACAAGACAGTTTTGCTATTGAATTATAAATATATGTTATGTTTGTAAAACATATTTAAATTATTGAAAAATAATCAATTTAAAAATAATTTTAATACTTTTATTTTTTTTGCAATAACTAAAATAAATTTTAGATTTATTTTTATTACTATGCTATACAATAAGTGATTAAGTTTTACGTGATACATCAATGTTTTTTAAAGCAAAAAGCTTCGAGGTAAAAAATAACTTCATTAATATGAAGCATAGCATCTGATAGTATATGATACATAATATTTTATAAGAAAATACATAATTAAAACATAATAACTGATTTTTGCACTATAATAGTGACTAATAATTAATTCATAAACTTTTTCTATTATCATTTAAAATTATATTATCATTTCACTTATAAAGAAATTTTTACCAATATAAGAAACGTCAAATTATACTTTGAATATATTATACAATAAAAATTAAATAAATAAAACTATTTACATTATCAAGAATTCTGATAACACAATAGGACACACTAATCGATACAAATAGCCTTATTTCCATAGGATTCGAAAATATTTATTTTCTTGTAATTACATATGTTTACATTTACAGAGTGCTGATGGTTAGATATACTAATGTGATCGCATAGGTGATTACCAAGTGTTAATTGCATTTCAGTGGATGCCAACCGCAAAACCGCTGAGAACGCGCGCTCCAACGCAATCCAACGCATCGCGCTTGAATTCCTTTCACGGTAAATCGATTTTCGATGTTTCATTCCTATTTCGTGCTAATTCTATTTATGGTTCTTTTGATAATAAGTAAAGATTCACATTGTATTTTTTGAATAATTAATATTAATCCAATAAAATTAATGAAGTTTAAAAGTAATGAACCGAAAGAAAAAAATACTTGATTAAATTGCAAATGATTTATTTGCTTGATTATGTGACAGGAATGACTATCAATAAAATTATTGATACATATGAATAATATCGTTAAGATATCATTGAGGGGTACAAACATATTTCAATGATATATTGATATATTAATTTTTAATTTAATTTATATTAATGTATTTTGGCTATAATATTGTTTTTTTATTTCTAAGAAGATATTTGTAAAATATATTATAAATATTTTTTTTAAATTATATTGTTAAATATTTTAA
>NW_006263902.1:0-212 GCF_000469605.1 Apis dorsata | reverse complement strand
GCACAATTTTATTTTTTAATTTTTTCAATTTAATTTATTTTGTAATTTGTATTTCTTTATCAAAATTTGATATCTATAAGTGTATATTATTATTTATCCATAGCTTTTGTTGTATATTTAAGATATTTATATTATCGAAATATTTTAATTTTTTTTTAAATATAAACAAAAAAAAATTTTGTCTTTAATATTAATATAAAATTCTATATATA
>NW_006263901.1:176602-182910 GCF_000469605.1 Apis dorsata | reverse complement strand
ATATTTTTATTGTTGATAAACATAATTATATTTATTACGATTATTATTATATTTACAATATAATTATATTATTATATTACGATATTATTATATTTACTAATATATATTGTTATTTCAAAAATAAGCGAATATATATTTTTTAATGGAAAAATTGGCTTGAATTTAATTTAATTGATCAAGTAAAAAACATAATTTAAATTGAAATATATTATTTATCGAATAATAAGTAACGTTATTTGAAATAATTATTTCTAAATTATTGAAATATGAAATAAACTAAAGCAACCACTATTCATGTAAAATTTCGACAAACAAAAAAATTATTGGACATATATATGTTTATATAATTTTTTCATCTTGAAAAAATTAAAATATTTTATAAAAATTTGATTATTATATTTATTTCTGAATTGAATTCTATGATTTAATTAAAACTTTTCGAACAAATAATAAAATTATAATTTAAATTATAATAAATATTGAGCTGTAAATAATGACAAAAGAAATTTATTACTTAATTATTTTATAATTAATTAATATTTATAATATTTATAATTAATTATAATTAAATATAATAAAAAAACATTCACGACTGAGAAACGATATCAGCATCTACGATTTTATCAAATGAAACAAAGTTTTCAAAATAATAAAAATCAATAGTCGCGAATTTGTTTCGCACCCGTTCATAAAATATTCACGCTGAAGGCACACTGAATTTCATAAACCTATGGTTTCGCCTCCTGTATCGATGCATTTTGCTATCGATATTTATATTTGTGCGACCGAATGCACTTAGCATGCACGTAAATGTGACAGGGTCGACTTGAAATCGAACTCACGTTCGTGTCTCTTCTCATTCGCTTTGAATTGATATCTCGTTACGATAGATAGGAAGCAAATAAAATACCAAAACAAAAAACAAAAAAAGAGGAAAAAAGAAGTTCGAAGAGAGATGGATAAAATTAAAACGTGGAAAAAAAGAGAAAGAAATATGACGTGAAATACGCGAGAAAAATGTGTAAATTAAAATGAAATAAAGGAAATAAATCATGGAATTATATGGGAATGTGAAATCGGGAAGGCGGAAACAATTTTTAAAGTTGTGACAGATAAAGGAGAGAAATGTAAGATTGTGAGAAAAAAATATGAAAAAGGTAAAAAAAAAACGAGATGAAGTGAATCAGAAAAGAATAAAAGAGTAAGTGAACAAGCAAGACAAGAAAGTAAAAAATCGATTCATTAGGAACTTTCGGCCGAAGATATTAAAGAAACTAAGATATAGAAAAGTAGGAAAAAGTTCCGAAACGAGGTAGAGAAAAAGATATGAAGAAAAACCAAGAAATTACCCAAGAACTGGAACAGTTAAAGTTAAGGAAATATTAAAGTATGAGTTACAAAATACTAAGATAATCAAATATTCGAAATTAATTTAACAAATATTAATAACAAGTCATATAAAGGAATACAAATAAAGAAATAAATTTTTCTAAATTTTTTGAATTGAATTTGTTCAATAATTGATTACAAATTTAAAAAAATATATTTAATTTAAATCATTTTTTTTTACATAAAATTTATTAAAATTAATATTGATATTATCCATTAATTATATTTGATAATTAATTTCAAATTAATAGCAAAATTAGCAGAAAATTGATTTTATAATAAAAAAATTCTGCTATCAATTTAATATTTCTGATTCTTTATTTAATTTTGTAAATATTAAGAAAATTGTTTTTCAAATATTATAAATAATGTTACTTTATTTTTATGGAAATATTTTTAAAAATTTATGAATTTCATACTTGAAATTCATTTAAAGTCTGTTATATTCTTAAATAATATGTGCAGCTTCGTGGAATATTTTGCTACGCTTCTTTGCTCACCTACTATCAGTATAAGAATTCAAAGCGTTTGCATTGCTTTGCGAAAATATTTAACTTAAAATTCTAAAGTTAATTTTGCTCTATGTGTTTAACAGGTTCATGTACACATGATATGATTTTTTTTACTCTTTCTCGAATATTATATTCCTATTTATTATTTTGTGCAATTATATCAATAAATAAATGAAATTCGATAATAATCAATATAAATATTATGCAAACGAAATTTTAATATGATTACTTAAACATTAGTTAAGCTTTTATTACTTAAACTATCATTGAATATCATTTCATTATATGGATGTCTTTATTATAAATACAATGTATAATTGAAAATATATTTTTATTTTTAATGCAAAATAAATAAATAAATTATTTATCCATTAAGCAACTATTGTGATTACAAAATTGTATTTGTTATTGTTATTTAAGATGTTTGTAGCAATAAAATTTGAATAAAAATCTCTTATTCTAATATTTAAATATCTTTTAATCAATTTCATTAATTATTTAAATTAAAACTTTTACCAATTAAATTACTGAAAATTTTTCGTTTTCTATAATTTATAACTTTTTTTATCAATTTTTATTATTAAGTTCCACAAACATAATTTTTCACAAAATCTTTTTGTTCATATTTATATCATAAATGTCACTTTAAAATTCTGGTTTTATCTAGATCAAAATATACATATATAATAAAATAATTTGTCACATATAGAGAACAATGAATATTTTTTCTCTACTCAGAAAAGATTGTTAAAATGTATTGAAATTAATTATTAACAACCAATTTTTCATGAATAAATATAATTAATTTTTTTTTTATTTTATATTTTTGACTATTTATTAAATACTCAATTTTTCGTAACATACGTATATAGTTTATAGCTTCCATCATTTAATACATTTTAAGTTATCAAATTCTTTCTATCTGCATAATAACGAGAATGGTGAAGTCTCTTTGAACGAATAAATAAAATTTCCTAAAAAAAAAAAAAGAAATCATTCCACTTTATTCTTTTATTTTTTATCAACGACTCGCTTTTTCGACTGCGTTTATTTCAAGAAGTTAAAAAATTAAAGTCTAGTGACGCGAACGAGTTTCCATGTAGCGAAAGGAGCCGACTGTAAAATGCTCTCGAACTAATTTCGGACAGCTATACACGGTAGTGAAATGAAATTTCGTTTAATTTAATTCTATGGAAATAATTTCATGCCAGTTTCGCGATATTGTACCACGATACTTGATTCTTCTGCAATTAATTACTTACGCTTCGAAATATTACCAATTAATCAACGTTCTATATATCTACTTAATGTTTTATATGTCTTTATGATATTTCTTTTTTTGCATAAAAATAGAATAACATATTTAAATAAATATAGAGAGAAATATAAATATGAGTATAAGTTATATGAAATAAAATAGAAATATGAGAAACCAAAGCTTTAACTTGTATATAGTATTGATATTTAACAATGATTTCAAATATGATATTTAAAACATTCTTATCTGTAATTAATAACTGTTATCAATAATTATCTCTCTTTTTTAACGAATGTTTAACAAATGTTTTTTGACTATAATGGAAAATTTCTACATGCGCTTAAAATAAAAATTATTTTAATTTATTTTATGATTTTCAAAAAAGCAGAATCATAATAATCATAGTTTTAATATAATTTATATTTAATATAATTATTATAATTCAAGAAAAAAGTTTAAAGTATTTGTGTTTTATGATATGATAATCAAAAGTGAAATAGTAAATTGATAGATATATAAAATACGTAAAAATTTTAAAAATGAATTAATGAAATTTTAAAGATGAATGCTAATTATTGATCTATCGTGACCGAACCTATCATACGGATAGAAAAAACAAAATTTATATGTTGTAAAATGAAATAAATTATTTCATTATATTTATTTATATTATTTATTATGCTTATACATTAATGAAATCTTTCTATTATTACTTTAACATAGTTTCATAACTTATTTCCACTTTTAAGTATATTTCCACTTTTTAAAAAAAAATGTCTTATATTATTGTCTGAATTTGTATTAATCTTTGCTTTTATTTAAAAAAATTAAAAAAATAAAAAATTCTATAAATATATAATATTTATATTTATACGTTCCATATGAAAATCTTCATAAATTTTCATTTATTTATTAGCATTCTAAAGTTTCTTATAAAAAATAAAATGGACATTTCATATTTATATCCTCTTCTCCACATTATTGAAAAATTAATGAAAAGAACAGATAATCAATAAATTTGAAATTATTATACTTATATTATACTTAGAATAGAAATTTAATTTTGCATTCAATGCAATGCATATTCGTTTTATATCCAGTGAACTCTTCGTTTCTTTCATAGCAAAAGATATCTAGATTACGGGACAAATAACTCACGCGAAATCCTTCCACGGTTTAATTAAAGTCATATCTTCTGCAAAAACACCAAGACTTTTTCCATGCAAAAGCCAAATTTTTGACTGAAAAGGCAAAAAAAAGGATAAAAATAAAGAGACTATCTTTAATTCTTTCAATGCATATTAAATGTGAATCAAAAATTATTTCATTTATTATTATTTTTTATAATTTTTTTCGTGATAATCTTTTGTTTAACTTAATCGTAAATTATTTAATCTTAAAAAATTAAAAAAAAATATTTAAAGATATAATTATGATAAATTATATTTTTTCTCAAAGAAATTTTATTTCAATTCTACTTAAAATAAAATCTTATATTTTAATCTAAATTTTTAAATTTTTAAATTTTTAAATTTTAATTTAACTCTCTAAATCTTTAAATCTTATTTTAAAAATTTTATAAATTTATATAATAATTTTTAATTTGTATAATAATTGTTAAATAATTTTTTTAAATTTGTATAATAACCTACTTAACTCTAATATATTTTTTATATTCTTTCTATTTTTTATTTCTTTCTATTTTTTATAATTCTTTCTAATAAAATGAATTATATTTACATATAATTCATATAATATATTACATATTCTATATTTACATTTTTAATAATATTATACATCATTGTAATTGAATTAATATTTGAATTAATATTTGAATTAATTTATATTGAAAATGTTTTATTTATTTTATAAATTCAAATATGTAAATATATATTTATAAATCATTCTAATAATCTGATATAATAATATGGATTATTAAGATTTTAAACTACATAATAATAACATAATGAAGATTTTTGCGAACTATTTATTTTAATTTACAATATTTTTCAATAATCATTCGTTTTTATTAGAATCCTGTTATGCAATTTATATTATTAATATTGCTATAAAAACTCGTATACACTTTGTTCAATAGAAATTTACATTTATTTTTCAATTATAAGATTAAAAAAGATAAAACATTTTAAAATAATTTAAAATATTAGTAATTTATTATTTTTTATAATTTTTAATTTTCAGAATATTGTATTTCTGATTATGATATTAAACATTTGCTAAACATTTTTTATAATTTTTCGACAAGTACTTTCTTAGGAAATTCTCAGAATTTATTAACGGATTCAAAATTATATAATCCTACTTAAAAAGTTCATCTTCAAATCTTTTTTACTATTTCTCTTCTTACAAAAAGTAATTTATATATATATCTTTTTAAACCAAATTTTTAACTTTCTTTAAAATACTCTTTTGATAACTTCAACTTTTTATGATATATTCCATTATTTTCGGTTAAAGAAAACACATATCATCCACATTGGATATGAAAAATTAAAAACATTAAGATTTAAATTATCAATTCTTAGAATTTTTTCAAAAAAATTATAAAATTCTTAATTTCTATATTTTCAACTTTAGTTAACATAACATATTTCTAGAGTGAAAGAAAAAATTAATAATTTTCTTTTCTTTTTATTTTGATTTACTTACTATGATTTATTTTGATGATACTTTCTATGATTTGTCTAGAGATTTTCTATATCGAATATTCTATACATCACCTTCTCTATTCGAATAAAAATTTCATAATAGCGTTAGCGTGAATTTCTTTGAATTCACTTAATCATGTATATCACTTGTATATCACAACCGAAAAAGGCAATGAAAACTGCAGACTGACGCGATACCGCATTCTATTCCCTTTTATCGTCGCAATATTGCATATCACAGATTTACGTTTCGCTCCATAATATATTCTTTTAATATTGTTTACGATTCGTCGCAGCGTGATCTAGTTTTCAATTGAAGATAATAATAAGTGAGGGAGAAATTTTTACTGCGCCTCATATTTTTCAGAGAAGCAGAAATAAAAAGAAAGATGGAGAAAAAAATTTGAAAGAAAAAAATGGAAATAAAAAAAATAATCAACGAAACAATTTTTATTCAGAGATAATGTTATAGTCTATAAT
>NW_006263901.1:174503-176498 GCF_000469605.1 Apis dorsata | reverse complement strand
AGAGAGAGAGAGAGAGAGAGAGAGAAAGAGAGAACAATGAATATATAGATGATAAATGGATTAATAATGTTGAATAAAGAATATTTATTAAAAATAAGAATTATCTTTTTTTACATTCTATAACACATTGATAAGTATAATGATTCATGAAAATATAGAAAAAAAATAAAGAAATTTATTTAATTCAAAATTGTAAAATTCTGAAATTAATATATGTATTTGTAAAAAAAAATCATCTAATTGGTCAATTGATTTTTTTCACTTCTTATGATATTAAAACTCTTTTTTTAATAATCATTTTTGAATAATGAATAAAACATTTTATTATATTATATTATATTATAAAAAAGTGTTAATATGTAATGGAGAGAGTGAAGACTATATAATGAATGAAGAATATATAAAACTATAAATTGATCGATATTAAATTTTTTTCTATAGAATAATAATTATATATAAAGCAAATTTTGTCAACAAGAATAGTAAACTTTGAACATTTTGTGATTAAAAATATTACTCTATTAATATTTTTTTATCATAATCATTACAAAAATCATTTATAAAATATTTCGAAAACAAAAAATGAAATTTTGATTATTAAAAAAATTTCGTTCACATGATATTTCGATGAAAAAGATATAAAATGATTATTCCATGGTATATTGCAAGATATTGATATAATTGATATAAGAACATTTTTCGATTCTAGAGATTAAAAATATTGGTTAAAGCTTTATTATTATTTTTTATTAAGTTATTTATTAAGTTATAAACATTTTAAATTAATTTAAATTTACAGAACATATCTGTCTGCCTTTAATGAATATTTATATAAATATATAAATATATAATAATAATATATAAATATATAAATATATAATAAAATATATAAATATATAATATTTATATATTATAAAAAACATCTTATGACTTATACATATTTGTATAATTTATTATACTTTATATATTCTCAATCATTTTATTAAATATTTTATTAATATTCATAAATGTTTTTAAAAGTAAATTTAAATTCAAAAGTTTTGTAAACCGTTGTACATGTTTAAAATAAGAATATACATATATTAATATATTCTTATATTTCATGTAATTATTATTTTTAAATAATGTTTTATTTAAGTTAAAATATAAACTCAATAAAAATGAATCTTTATGCATTTGTAAAGAGGAATAATGCCTCGGTTACTGCCATAAATCGCTCATATCCACGGATTTATCAATATATAACGCAACAGACAACTATCTTTCACAGCATCCAAACTTTTCACGAACAGCTTATTATCGAACTTTCCTAGGTAGCTTATTACCTATATTAAATATCGTAAAATTCTCAACTTCCGCGGAATGTTCGCGTCAGCGTTAGATTAGTATCTTGGATGAAACGTGCACACTTTCTGTTTCGTAATAAGACATTTTAATCATGGCGCGACAAAAGTTTAATATGTTACATATTTTCTTTTTAACAAAAAGAAATTTTTTTAAAAATTTTCTCACGAATTTTCTTTACTTTACAATTATTTCATTGTTTACTTTACTTGATGGAAATGTTTATATTATTATATGAAAAATAATGTATCATATATCCAATATTTCTAGTATATTTAATAGTATAATATAATAGAATTATAAATTTTGTCAATATTTCATATTTTGTTTCACGATTCCAGAAGATTTGAAAATGTTTTTAAAAATATTTTTGACAAAATTAATATAATTATTAAATTGTTATACTTATATAAATCGTAATTTTTATAAATACAGTTAGAAAAATGAAATTTAAATGAAGACTTATTAATATTATTTATTATATAATTATTTTTTAAATATTATAATATATACTAAACTTTGAAATATTTTGTGTCTTTTTATGTATTAATTACTTTTATGTATTAATTACTAATTTAATAAATAAATTTTCATTTTTGTAAACTAATTTTAATTTGTCTTGTTTTCTCTATCTTATCTCTAAAATTAACT
>NW_006263901.1:170692-174073 GCF_000469605.1 Apis dorsata | reverse complement strand
AATATATAATAATTCTTATTACTTAATAATAAATTTTTTATTTATTTTTTATTTTTAGTTATTATAAAGATATAAGTGTATATTTATATAAGTGTATATTATAAAATATAAGTGAAATGACATTCAATTGTAATTCAGATAACAAGAATTCAACAAAATTCAGATAGTATTAAAAAAAAAATATTATATATTTATAATATAATACTATATATAAATTTCATTCATATAAATAAACTGCAATTATAATTTCTATTATAATTTTCTTTAAATATTTAATCAGTTCTATAATATATTTTTTATTATAATTTATTATAAAAAATCAATTAATATTTTTTCCGATAATTACTCGAGAAAATTATTTTATAAAATATAATTAAGAATTCGAAATACGATTATATTTTATATAAATTTACGTGAAATCAAAATAATACATTATAAATAATTTAAGAAGCAATCACACAGATTATATTAAGGAACAAAAGGATTTGTTTTAATATTTCGTCGTTCTGATATTTCGATATCGATATTCGATAGAAATACGAAATTGATAAATCAGCCCGGTGAAGCATCCGAATACTTCTGGTATCTCAAATTGAGCGCAAAACTTTCATTCTTCTTTAAATTTTATTTTAGTCAAATCGCGTTTAATATTATAGTTGTTTCTTCTTCAACAAATGTCAAAAAATGATAGATTATTTATCACGCAAAAAGAATTTATTTTTAAATAGCAAAAAATACGAATTGTAAAAAATATTTGGAATTGAACATTTTATTTAATATTTTTATCAAATATTTCATTAAATTTGTTTTTAATATTTACGAAGATTCTTATTTCTTTTATTTATTTCAGATCATCATTTTTATAAGATCACTATATATCAGTATTTCCCAAAGTTTTTTTGAAATATAATCTTCTTTTATAATAATTATCTGCAATTTCTTTCCTTTTTTTTTTACAATTACATAAAAATCCATTTTTGACAGGAAAAAATAAATATAATATTTTATTTTTAGGGGTGAATCACACACATCACATACAAGGTTCGGTAAGAATATATTTTGAAATATTAATCGTAATAAAGTGATAGCAAATATAAATGCTTATATGATTAATTTTTATATAATTAATTTTTAATATTTTTTAATGCTTGCTATGATCTATTACAACATAATTTATTGTATTCATACAAAGATATGTTACAATAAATAAATGCTGAAAATTTTCATTAAAATTAGATATATAATTACCATATATAATTAATTGGAGTAAATAAAAATTATTATAGCTTTGAATATTTAGCTATTTAGAGAAAATATTATATACATATATTCGAAAATTTAATTTTCTCATTCTAATAAGAATATATTATATATTATAAATATATTAGAATGTCTCATAAATTTCTTTCGCATCACTAGGAATGATTTAACTGGTTATTTTTATATGAATATGCAGGCTTATCTATTAGCCGTTTATAATATCAGTTCCAGTCGTAAAACTCTTTTAAAATACGTTTCGTTAGTGACACAATCTCTTTTAAAACTTTTTTCTGCGCTAAAGGAATTAAGGAATACATTCAATGGACAATCAAAGGAAGCATTTGCGGCATATTATGCTTTATTGCTTTAAAAAAGATGATAGTACAAATGATACTGCAGACGAGATTTATGCTGTTTACGGGAGTAGTACTACTATAATTACTACATCAATAATTAGTTTAAGAAATTTAGAGCTGGCAATTTTGATTCGAAAGATGTCAAGGCCGCAGCGGTCACCCAATAACGACGAATACAAACTTTATCAAGGCCATGCTCATTGAAAATTCGCAATATAGTATGCATAGGATATGAATGCCACTAACATTTCTAAGATAGTATAGTATATAATAAATATATAGTATATAATATAAAATATATAGTATATAATAAGTATATAATCCCCAGAAATTGATGATGATCAGGATGGGATATGTCAATAGATGTAAAGTTTGAGTTCCACAGCTATTGAGAGCGATCTTAAGAACGTGTCTCAACGTATAATTTCTTTCTCCAACGACAAAAAAGAGAATCTTTTTTAAAGAGTTACTGGAGACAAGACTTGGATTTTGTATCAAAATGTGCATCGAAAACGCATTTGATTTAAGGATAATATACCTTCAACTGTCGCGAAGCCTGGACTTCACTCGAAAAAATCGAAAAGTTCTTCCTTTATCCATTTGGTGGGATTGGAAAGGTGTAGTCTCCTTTTTTAAAGTGAAATTATCAATTCTGCAAAATATTGCAATCAGCTTGATAAATTGAAAGACGCCATAGCAGAGAAATGGTCAAAATTGGCGAATTGATGAGACCATCACGATAATGCAAAACCGCATGTATTGATAACTATAAAAGAAAAGTTGTTACAATTTGATTAGATGTTCTACCGCATCTTCTGTACTCCCCAGATCTTTCTCTATCCAACTATTATTTATTAAAAAATTCTCTCTATGAACGGTTCCAATCCGTAAGCAAAATAAAAATCGAGGAATATTTTGCAAATAAATCTCAACAATTTTGGAAAAAGAAAATAATGAAAGATAAAAAAAAATGATAGAGCAGAACGCAATAAGTCAATCTTAAACAACAAATATTATGTATTCATTTCGTATCAAAAAAAAAAAAAAAAGAAAGAAAGAAGGATACTCTAATAAAAAATGTATAGACGAATAAATTCATTATAATCAAATATAAAATGTCTTTTAAATTTCTTTTCCAAAATAAATTTTTCTTCTTATCTTTCTTATATCTTTTATATTTTTTTCATATTTCCTAATATATCTAATAATAATAAATCTAAGTTTTGAATCAATCTAATAATATAAAAAAATAAAATAAGATTAAATCAAAAATTAAAATTGATTATAAGTTATGCTATAAAATACATTTATCCCATAAAACAATTGTCTTGAATATAATACAATAACGATTTATCTCATAACTCAATAAATGTTTAATTCAGTGACTTGATCTAATTTTAATAACATTGTTCTAGTTTTTTTTACAATTAGTAGTTTTATTAAAACAATACTTTAATCGAAAAAACAATATATATTATATATATATATTTTTATTCACTTGGTTTTGAGTTATATTTTAAGTAATTATTTCTATTAATAGTAGGATATCTTTTAGAATTTATAACTCGAATTAATTATATTCCATTAATGATTTTTATATTTTATATTTCAATGTAATTTTTCTAGTCATTTTCTTGCTTAAGATATCAACAATTTTACTAAAATTATACAAAATATTTAAAATTATGCAACAACATATACAACATATATAATATCGAACATATACAATTTTCCCTTATTTCTTAAAAATAAATAGAATATACTA
>NW_006263901.1:168947-170249 GCF_000469605.1 Apis dorsata | reverse complement strand
AAAAAAAAAAAAATATCAATATTTTCAAGATTCATAGAAACCACTACTAGATAATTACCAAATTTTCTCAAATTACGAATATTTTTTTATCCACTTTACTTGCAAAGCATAAATAATTCTGCATGTATAACTTACGAAAATGGCTTACATTTTATCACAGATGAAATACAAAAGAAAAAAAAAACCAGACTATTTTCATCCAACTTCTCGAAAAGGAAGAACGGTGAACAAGAAATGCAAGATCGCTACTCGAAAATTAATGCCGACTTTAAATTACAATAATACGAAACTCTTTTCCCGCTCGAAACTCAATATAGAATTTTATTCCTATCCCTTGCCGAGTGAACGTTTATTTCCCGCTTTTATTTCCACATAATGCCGCTACCATCAATTTACTTTTACCCCCAGCTCCACTCGCCACTCCGCTTGTCCCACGGCGATTGTCACTTCTTATAATACTTTCCGATCCTATTACCTCTGTTATGAGACAAATAGGTCAAGCTTGCCTCCTCCAAAGATCCCACGGCTCGACGTCAGGCTTATCTTTGGAACCGGAATTCCTCCTTTCTATCCTTTTGTCGCGTAGTTTACCTCAATGTCTCCCTCTCTTCAACTAAAAAGTGTCGTACCTCTTATTTCATTATCCCGCCTCTTAACTTCCCCTTTCTTCTTCTTCTTTCCACTATCTCCGTTGTTGTCGTTTGACTCGTTTGTTTCCTTTCTACCTGTGCACTTTTGACGTGGCGTGGAAAAGAGGTTTAAAAGTCTGGAGAAGGAGAGGTTGAACAACATCGAGCTAATTATTGTAATTTCATGCCTTTGGGATACGATCTCCCACCGGCCGGCTCTAATTGGACTTGGGTTCCAACTTGTCGACAGCAGCTTTTGAGCGGGAATTTTACGCGACAGCGCAACTCAAGATTTATTCCACCATTTTTTTTTCTTTTTTTTGTTTCAAAGATGCGAATCTGATAATTTTCGTGAAAATGAAGTGACGTTTCTTTTACTGTGTCTCGAATGTGACAGAATTTTTCTTTTTTAATCGTGAAAAAATATTTTATATGTAATTTGAATAATATTAAATGATCAGTATCATATACCAGTTTTTTTAAATATTACATATTTTTTGAATTATTGCATCGCGCAGTTCATGAAAAAATACATTTAGATATTTATTATAATATGATCTTCAAATAATCTTAAATCCTAAATAAATTCGGAGAATCATGTTTAAATAAAATATCCGTCTTTGTTTGTAGAAAAAAATCGAGAGACGTCATATATATATCAACAGAATGATTT
>NW_006263901.1:166715-168353 GCF_000469605.1 Apis dorsata | reverse complement strand
TATTATATAATATATTATATATATATAATATATAATATTATATATATTATATAATATATAATATATGAGTCAAACATATATAAACTAACAACGAAAGATGCTGAAGAATGATTTTTTAATTAAAATTAAAATTTTTTAATCTGTATTATGAAAATATATATATAATAAAGTAAAAATATCTAAAATAGCCTAACGAAAATTGAATCGTTGCCAATTGAAAGATAATCCATATTCTATTCTAATTTATCTTTCAATAAAATGAAATTATTACATTTTATATAGGATAGATAGAAATTCAAGAAACATAAGATATGCAAAAATTGGAAATTATTAGAAAATTTTCGAAAAAATTATTTCTAGCATCTGTTTTTTCGTCAACTCAAAAAATATTGATTAATTCATTTAAAAATATTTTATTTCAATATATAAAAAGTTACAAAATAGATATATTATATTAAATACATAATATAAGATATGTTATATTTTCTTTTATATTATATTAGAATAAATTTTTATTTAAATTCATTTTTTTAGTTATGTTTAGTTATTTTTCATAAAAATTTGATTTTATGAATAATTGAATTTTTATTATTTAAATTATCAAACATAACTTTATTTATATGAACGATATAATCAGAATATATATATATTATTATATATATATTATATGATACCTATGATACAAAATAAAAAATTAATTCATCAAGTATTTAATTCATTTACAGTTATTATTATATTTGCAAAATAGACAATTTCTAAATTTATAATATTTGATATATTATTATATATTTTAAAGAAAATTTTCCATAAAATTCTTTTATATGAATGTGAATTTCTATTAATTGGATGAAAAATCATAGCCAGTGGAGGAATTAGATGAAATCCTATTATATAAATAATTTGGTTACGTGAACATGCTCATCTCTCGATAAATTCATATAAATGGAGTTCCATACCAATGATAATTGAAGCTGCTCTCGATTCTGAATATCATCAGAAGATTTAGTTAATACTAGAGAAATTCTCGTAAATAGTCTAACACAACCTCGTGTTATCAAATGTATTTCTCATGGCGAAATCGACACAATGTTTATATAGAACCAACGATGCAGGATTCTGATATATCTCATGATATTTATTAACTCGAGCAGGAAGAATCAAATTAAGAATCACAATTTTATAAAATAAAAATATTAGTTAAATTGCAAAAGCAAAAAATAACAATAGAATGATAGTAAGAATGATAGAAGACAAGAAAATTTTAAAAATGATGTTCTTATTTTAATATAGTAATTTTAATATAGTTTTCTGATGTTATCCAAATGTATACAATACACATAATCGCTAAATATATATCAATTAAAAATTTATATTTTATTTAAAATACATTGAATTACATTTATCTAAAATACATTGATTGTCACTTGGTTGGATTGTTAGCATCACATTTTATATCACTTAGATTATTCACGAAAATGAAAACGATTAAAAGAACAAGTATAACAATATTATATGTAATTATATATAATGTTAATTATATATGTAAATTATATGTGTAATTATAAAAAAATTATATATATTAAAAAATTATAAAATATATTATAAAATTATATATATAATTATATGTAATTATAAAAT
>NW_006263901.1:163638-166379 GCF_000469605.1 Apis dorsata | reverse complement strand
TATAATATTAAATTATTTTTATATTATATCATTTATTATGCTATATATATACTATGTATAAAATATTCTTATAATTTTATATTAAGATATTTACATTAAGATATTTACAAAAATTTCTTTTAAGAATATAAAAATAGTTTATTTTATATTTTTAAAATATTTTACTTCTGTTGTTCGGATTTTCAGATATTGGATAAACAATTTCTTAAATTTCGCGAATTATATGCTATTTATAGCAAATATCACACAGAAATTGTAGGTAAATCATTTTAGGAATATCTATGTAAAGAGAAACAAAATACTATTAAAAAAAATGTTTGAATTTTATTTAAGTTAAATTATTTAAATATATTATTAATTAAATTTTAAAATAAATGATATATGCACAGAATTTTTAAACTTACTTTTATTGAACGTAAAATATAATTATCACGGTCCAATAAATTTTTGAAAGTTTACAACTTTAATTCAGAAAACTTTAAAAAGTTCACTAGAAAAGTTAAGTTCCCTTTTCTTTTTCTAATTTTCGTTTGTATAAAATTGAAATTTTAATGTTTTTTTTTTTTTACAGATATTTTTCTAATTCAATAGAAAAGTAATAAATTTTACTATTTACATATAATGTTATTAGTGATTATATTATATTAATATATCATCATATACAAATATATCATATTAAGCATTATCTTTTCTTTACATCTGTGAGCAATTATATTCGTTTCAAACATACTAGCCAACTTAAATCTTTTATTTTTCAAAATATTAAATAAATTAAATAAAACATAGTATCGTAAAATTAAAGTTCGTAAAAAAAAATTAAAATTAAATAAAATATTTAAAATTTTTTTCAATAAAAATTCATTTTAGAAAAAATTTAACAATAAAATTTATCCTCAATTCTAATTCATATTATTTATGGAGAATTAAAAATTTCAGTATTCTAATTCGTACAATTTTTAATATACGTATATCTAGACATTGTTTTATATATATTATTTCGGGTGAATTTAATTACACATGTATTAATATATTCATATTTTAATTATAACCTACAAATTTCCAGGTTGTATAAAAATAATTTAAAATATTATGGTTAATGCATGGTCAATTTGTAAAAAAATGTTGCTTAAATTTACTTTAGAAATAGCCAGTTAATTTATATTCTCACATTTTTGAAATGTATATTAAATCTATATTTCCTGACAGTTAAAAAACAATATTAAATATTTACAAATATTACATATGTTATAAATAATACATAATATTATTATTAATTATGTGTTATTATTAATAATTATTAATATATATTTAAGATTGCAAATAATCAGATATATATATTAATTATATAATAATTATATATGAAAATGTAAAATAAAAATAATTTAATTGAATTAAAGATATAGTTTTAATTGTTTAAAGAAAAGAGAAACAGTTGAAAAAATTTAATTTATACAATTTTATTTATACAATTTATAATTACAATAAAATGAGGATTTCTGTTGAAGAAATTGACTAATGAGATTTAATTATATAATTGAATATTATTAATGAATGATAATAAATATATAATATATATAATAAAATAATTGTTATAATGTGAAATTTTGTTATAATTAATTTTTTCAAATATAATTTTTTTTATAATTAATTGAAATAATAAGGATAAATAAATTGACCTCTAATAATTTTCCTCAATTATTTAGTTATGAAACAAAAAAATCATTCTTTCTAAAACATTGTGATATTTAACAAAAATATAATTTCGTATTGAGCATTAAAATATAAAATAAAAGAAATTAAAAAAAATAAATAAATAATTAAAATAATGAGTTTGAGAAATTAAAACTAATGTATAAAATGCATAAAACAGTGAAAAATACAACATTTAACGAGCTTGCAAGGTTTTTAAATGTGAATAGAATGGAATAAAACGCGGGAATTAAATAAAAGCAAGTTGAAACAAGAGAATTTTATTAAAATGAAGCGAAAATATGTAAATGTATTTGGTAAAATAATTTAATTCAAAATAAATCTGCAATAGACAGTTTATTTAATTTAGTCTGTGCAATATTTGTACTTCGAAACAATTGCGAACTTATTTGTTACAAAAAGAAGAAAGTTGTTTAATAAAAAGAAGATCAAGTAAGGAATCTGATTGTTGTAGTTTTATATCGAATGTTTCTTGTTTCTTCTTTTGGATGAAAACGATCGAAAACAAAATTCGATTTATTTCTTAGATACTGATAAAAAAAGTATCATTATTGACTGAAAAACAAATAACAAATATTAACAGAAAAACAAATAATAATGAAACGATATTATTTTTAAATTTTTGTTATTATAATATTTCTAGTGGAAAAAAATAATATTTATTTATAAATTACTGTATCAGATTAGCAAAAATGATTTCTGTCACTTGAAAATTTAATTTAAAAATTAATTTCTGTCACTTTAATTTTCTTTATTTTTATTTATTTATTATTTATTAATCTTGGCAAAAATTTTCGCTAAAATAATACAAAATTCATTAAATGTATTATAGTTTTTTTTTATAATGTTTATAAAATGTGGTATAAATATAAATCACAAAGAAAAATGTTAAATCTGCATGATAAAAAAAAATTCCAAAATAGATTTTTATATGTTATAAAAAAGAATACAGTAAAAATATAAAATGACAATTACAAAAAAGTATTTAACTGAAAAAAATTCCAAAAAAAGAATCATAATTATGAAAAAAT
>NW_006263901.1:157468-163421 GCF_000469605.1 Apis dorsata | reverse complement strand
TTATATTATATTATATTATATTATATATATTATATTATATTATATTATATTATATTATTTTATATATATACATATTATTTTATATTATATATGTATTATATTTTAAGTTTTTATATCAATTTATTTTTACTATACATATATCTTAATATTAAATATATTATATTATTATATAAGCAATTAATTTTTAATTGTTTTGTTTTTTTTTAATTTACTTTAGTTTTATATATTATATTATATTATATTATAGTTTATATCATTGATTTAACATTTGCATAAATTTGATATTTATATCACGTTTTAAAAATCTTTTCGTTACTTTTAATAAATTTCTTATTGTTACAATTGGCTAAAAACTTTTCATTAAGTAGAGATATATTCTGTTATCAAATATTGATAAATTTTCTAAAAAATATAACAATAATTATAATAATATTTTTATAAATAATTAAGTCTATAACAATTAAGCATTTTTTAAATATTTTTATAAACAAGATTAGTTTTTTTTGGAATTGTTCGAATAAAAAGAATAAAAACATCGAATCTCTCTGGTACCAATTAAAGCATTCAATAATTTACTTTTACAACTTCAAAAACTTCGATGGTTGCTTGGAATGCTATAAACGATGACAATTATTCGAAATAACGATGGTTCTTTTCTCAAAACACATTTATCTCCAAACAAATTTAAGAAACAACAAAAATTTTTTAACAATTGAAGTTAATAATGAAAAGAATAAGAAAATTTCATTTAAAGAAATAAATACCAAACTGAATAAATAAATAATATCAAAAAAATTTTAATTATTTTTTTATTGAAAAATTGCAAATTCCGTTTTCCATTAAATATAAATTAATTTAAAAGCAAATTTAAAAAATTTTTCAATGTTCAATGTTCAGTTTAAATCGCTATTAAATTAATTATGATAATAAATAATATTTATTATGAAATAAACTAAATAAACTAAAACTTAAATTTAATTATTATTGTATTTCATTATTATATTCTATTTATAATATATTTTAAATTTAAATTTTTATTTATAATATATTTTAAAATTTATATCATAGAAATAAAAAAAAATTCGATAAAAAATTTAAAACATTATATATTTATGAATATATATCAACGTTAAGAATAGCGACTCTTGTACAACATAAAAATGTTTCATTAAATGTAAATCAAATATTTAATTTGCCAATCTAGTAATTTTATGTTGACAAATTGCAATCAATATTAAAAAATGATTAATAAATTAATAAAAAAATATTGACACTTTATCAGAAATTTTAATATTAATTAAAATCATAATAAAATATCAGAATGCTTTTAAATTCTGTTTTCATTCTCAAATTAAATTTTATTATAAGAATAAAAATAGAAAATAAAATTTTGAATTTTTTTAATATTAATTATAATAATTAATATTTTTTTAATATTAATTATCTTACAATTTGCTCTTATAATTAGCCTATATTTTGCTTTTAAGAAAAGTTCTTAAAAGTCATTGTTTTTCAATTGTAATATGATTTTTACAATATTTTAACAATTTTTTTCCGAAATTTTACAATTTTTTAAGAAATTTTTTCCGAAACTTATTATTTTAAATAAATAAATTTTCTTTTCATGTTCTATTTATCCTCAAAGCGGAATAAAAGAAACCTGATAAGATAAAAGATAATATTCCAATAATTGTTTTTCAGTTTGATCTTAATATTATAGCATGATACAAATGCCGCGTGATTATTAGTATTATTAACATGTAATTAATATACTTAAATATATTAGTATACTAAATTAATTGATATTATCAAATTACTTAAATTAATATCTGAATTAATTAATAATTTAAATATTGTCGCGAGATTTATAAACAGATTTATTCTGAGAAATTCCTCATAGAAATTCTTTTCTGCTATTATCGTTTGCAGGCCTTTATTAAATCTAAACAAAGAATGATGTTATTTGAAAAGACTGTCGTTTCTGAGAGTTTTTTATTGAGTCGATATTTATAGTTGTATAATTTTTCTCCTTTTTAGTCTGGAACAGAGCTCAATCCCAAAGCTGACATTCCAAACATGGCTATATTCAACCAACATCATTCTAGTTTCAAGAATTTTCCTCTAACTTGGGAATCAGGCATTGATCGCTATAATTAATTATTATATATTTTGCTCCATCCAGAAACTGAGATCCTTCCAATTGAACTAGGAAGGAATTTTTTGAGGATACGAGCTTTACTGATGAAGAAAGCCTCACTGTAAACATATCATAATCTTACCGCCGGATACGGTAATTAGATAGTTATAGACATTGTGCCCTGACCATCACGATTATCTAATGTTACTAGTAAAGAGAGACTCATTGTGAACACGTCGTAGTCTGACTGCCTGATATGACAATAAATAATTTCTTTGTAATTACGCCGTTAGATACGATCATTGCTATGATATTTTGAGAGAGACATTCTCTTATAAACCGCACGTGTAATCGTACTCATCCTTAAGAAATGCATTAACAGTCACGAGCAATAACTTCTTCACACATATACACCTCAGTCGAAAGAGCATTCAACACATGTATACATGCACTTAACAGTCCACCATTCACCAATACTACTTATTTTTAAAATATTTTTATTTATTTTTTATTATTATTACTATTACTACTATTGCGGACGTGAACAATATATATATAAAATAAATATAAAATAATAATAAGCTTTAACTTTGGCTATTATAATTTTAGTAGTTCAAAGTTGTTTTTATTTTCATATATCAATGTGAATAGATTATAAGTGGTGATATTATTATATTTATTATACAAAGTATTTCTAGTTCTAATAGTTCTTCATGAAAAAATAAATTTAAAATATAGAATAATGATTTTTCATTTTCGAGGCTTTGGAGAAAATGAACTTTTAAAATTTTTCAAGCATGCACTTATTACGCTTTTTTTTTATTAAAGAATATGCTAAAATTCCTAAAAATGAAAAAAAAAGTCATAGAAATATTTAATCAAGATTGAAAATTCATTGGCTATTGTGATTCGATAAATAAAAATATATTTATGATAAAATAGACATCATTTTCAGCAATTTTTTTACTAATATAAGTTATAGTTCATTATAATTAATGTTAATTTTTAAAATATTAACATAAAGTGCAATCGATAATATTAAAAAATTTTCAAAATTCATTTTTTTAAAAATGAAATCTCAAATAAAGAATCATTATTCTATAGTTTCAATTTATTTTTTCAGAAGAAATCATGTATGGTTTTATTATTCTTTTTGAAATATATTAATTGCTAATATTTTGTAATGTATTCATATAAGCAATTAATAATTAGTGATCATATACTGTCACGTGTCACCAATGTATACTTGTAAACAGAATCAATACTATATTATCATTATCAATACAACAATCATACATTATTTTTTTTTACATAAAACATGAAACTTGAAGTCAATTATCTACAAGTTATTCTTTATATTTCAAAATTATTAAAACCATTAAGAAAAGAGCTAATCACTAATTTCTAACAAATAAATTGTTTCCGATATCCGTCATTTGAAACAGTTATATATTTTCTCGAAAGCAAAACGAGACAAATGCGAACAAAAATATAAAACATACATGCACATAATTAGAAAATTTATGGGTGAAAATTCCAGTTGATGGTTAGGACTAATCGAGTACCCTTTAACATCACAAGAAATGTGAGGCATTTAATATTACGTAGTATCGCGTAGACATGGCTCGTTTATTCTGTATCAAATTATCCTTGCGCCGCACGCCACGAAAATGAAACATGAAATTCGATGTGTAACTGCACTGCAAGTACAAAGCATCTGTACTATGACGTTCTGCATCTTCGTGCAGAATATCGTATCAACATGTATCAGAGATGTGAGTGTTGTTTACGTTCTTTGTAAATAAATATGCGCAACAATATTAATATAATCCGTTCCCGCTGACGAATGTAATAAATATAATATCAGATGGAAATTTCATCGAGATCCGTGAGTGAACGTAGCGCGAAGTAAATAACAGAAAATCAATTTCTATGTTCTTAGTCTTACCGGTGATTGAAATGTTTCGTCTTAGAATAAAATCTTCTACGTATCTGCTTTCTTAAATGTTGGTAAGAACCGGGTAAATCCAACGCCACATTTCGAAGATTATATTCATTAAGTTGCTTATGTTTGATAATGAATTATGAGATGAAAGGGAGTATTTAATAGTTTGATAATTTAAATAATAGCAGTTTATTTTATACAATGATTTGTATAAAATAACAAATTTTTTCAAACTGGAAAGATTTTACGAGAGATTTATATCAGAGAAATAATTTGAAACATTATTATTTATCTAGTAATATTTATTAAATAATTTAATTATAAATTTACTATGTTTAATTTTAATTTTTAATAAAAAATAATATTTATTATAATACATGAGATTCATGAATTATATAATTTAATTATAAGATTCATTAAGCTTTATGATTTGATTGAATATAGTTCTTTTGTAATATTATTAGACTTAGAAATTAATTCAATGCCTTTTTAAAGTAATATAATTGTTTATTTGAAAAGAACTTTTATTCTTTGAAATATTCTCTATTATTTTTGTAATTTTATTCTGTCTTTTAAATATTTTTCGAATTTTTTAGTAGAAAATTTTTAATGTAATTATCGATGATGTTTTTTATTTTTTAAAAATGTATTTGTAAATGATATTAAAATGATCTCAATAGATAATAGTAAAATGAAGTCAAATTAGGTTCAAGAAAGAAATTATATTTTTTTTATCTTTTTTGTAAAATATCTGAAAAATTTGCATAAGAATTAAATTCTAAATCTAATAAATAATTTAATATTCATGTAATAGTATGTAATGAATATCTTACTAAAGAAAATTTAAATTCATTGTTGAAAAATTAAGGATTTTGAAATATTTTTATATTCTTTTAAAAAAGGAATAAGAATTAACAAGGCTTATTTTTAATATGAATTATTTACGTAAAAATATTTTAATAACATTTAATTTTGATACACGTTTAAATATAATGTATTATATTATAGGATACCATAATATAAATCAAAAAGAAAAATTTGATTGAGAAATAATAATAAATGATATAAATGAAGTTCAACTAACTTAATTAATGTAACAAAATATATTTGAATTTTTAATTTATTTGAAAATAAAATTTTTCACAAAAAAATTATAGATTTTTTTATTTCTTTATATAGATTTATTTCCTATTTTTGTTTATTATATAATTTATATCCTGTACATAATTTAATATCATAATTTAATATATTATATTTTTATTCTCTTTTTAAAAATAACTGTTATGTTATCATCTATTTAAGAAATTAATTACGTTCTCAACATTTTAAATGCCATAATTACGTATATCATTTCGTACACGTTGAAAAGAATTTGCATACGTTAAAGTCAAAAACAATGGTAATGCTTACGTCAGGATCACGGGATATTATTCAGTATATTTTATGAAGGGCAGGATAATGGATTCGCATAAATAAACGTGCGCATAGTGTAGAGGACGAAATGGAAAGAGGGGAAAGAGAATAACATCATACCTACGCAAAAAATATTTGAAACGTCGTTCAGCACAACTAGGCCAAAATAAAAATAAATAAATAATAAATAACGATTCCGTGTTAAGTACAAAAATAATTTAATAGAAGCATTAAATGTGAAATATAATATACAAACTGAATGTTATTCCATTTTCGAAATAACCATTCTATTGATCCTATTATTGTATTCTTCTTGTTTGTACGTGTACTCGAATTATATTTTCGAATGCAAAGAAAAAAAAAGAATATTTAAATGTTTTTGATCAAAAAGCAATAAGTTTTTGGATTATATTATTATTCTTTCTTGTGTATATCAATTTAGTATATATTATATATTT
>NW_006263901.1:154533-157167 GCF_000469605.1 Apis dorsata | reverse complement strand
TATATTATAAAAATAAGATTTATATATATAATTATTTATATAAAATCATATTTATATTTATTTTAAAAATTTATTGAAAATTTTTTGTTCATTGTATATTCTTGAATAATTATATATTATATTCTTTGAATCAATTTTTAAATTTTTTTGAATCAATTTTTGAATTTTCAAATCTAGTGTTTTCAAAAATACTAAAAGTAGATATACAATATTTGTGTAATAAGTCACTGATGTTTTCTTCAGTTCATTAGTTTAGTTATTAGATGATGTTCGATTATCATATTAACTGGAAATTAATTTTTAAATATACAAAAAAATATATATTATATATGTATAACATAATCCAAGTAATGGATTATGTATTAAAAGTCTTATACATTAAAAGTTTAAATCTTCTTTTTAAAGTTTACAAATTATATAAAATAAGATCTATAAACAGATAATAATTGATCATATCAAGAAAAATATTTTTTAAATTTATTAAGATACGTTTAAATTTCAAATTTATGATGAATATAGTATTTCAAAATATCTACTACTTAGAATTTATTTTGAATCATTACAATAATTTTTTTGTTTTTTTGTAAATCAACTTCGAATCAAGTGATTAATTCATATTAATATATAATTAACGTGTAAGAAAATTAAAAAAAAAAATTGATCGTGAAAAAATAATAAAAATTATTTACAATTTTACAATTCTTTTATCTGAGCCTGTAATAAAAAATTAATCAATATCTTTTGTAAATTTATTATCATCAATTATATTATTATTATCAATTATATCAATAAATTTATATATATGCTGAAGATTTCATCAAAATTGATTGATACAAAAATCAAAAAATGACAATCAAAAAAATGTGAAAATCTATAGATTTTAAATAAATAATTAATAAAATACTATTATATACTATATATATATTATATATATATTATATACTAAATAAAATACTATTTCAAATAATAATAATAATAATAATTCTATTTATTAAATAAAATTATTACATTATATATAATAAATAATTCTTATTTTAAATATAAATATATCATATATATTTATATTTATAAATATATCAAATATATTTAAAGTATAGATATAATTTTAAAAATGAAATATTTTATTTACATTTACAAATAAATTTTTAAAATAGTATTTAAAAATAGTATTTTACTTAAAGAATATTAAGAATCTTTGAATATTGTCTTGAATTATTTTATTTTTTTTATTTTAAATATTAAAATGATTCAATACATTTTTGAATACGAAGTTTTCTAATTTTTCTTTATATATGTACTGTAGTATGTATTGTAGTATCGAAAATCATGATATAATTGACAGATTTTTCTATGTGCAAGAATATTTTTTATCATCATTGTTTATTTATTTCCATTTCAATTTTTTCTCAATATCTTTGAATAGAAATTCTTAAGTTTTACTAAGAATAAATCGAAAAAATATTACTTATGAGATGATCTAATACTTTAAATGAGATTAAAGCATTTTATGTTATATTATTAAAGTAAAATATTTTATTTAAAATTTTATTATTCTATTCTATTTAAAATACTATTTTATTTAAACCGAAGAAATTAAATAATAAAAATTAAATAATATTTAAAATATTTATTTCGCCAAATATTATCTAACATTTTAAAAGTTGATCATATTTTTTACCAAATATTTTTTACCAAATAGTTGTATGTAATAATAAGAAATATTTTTCTTTAAATTTATATTCGTCATTCAAGGTCAACAGTTACAAGAAATACAATGATGAAAACTATTCCATTGTCTTTATTCTCAGAATGTTTTAATCTACACAATTGATTTTTCTGATCGACTAAAATTTTTCGTTTGCTTATGAATTTATCTCATTTTTTGCTTCTTAGTTCGATCATTTTTTATCCAAACATGTCTGACTTATATAATAAATGAATGTCTCTAAACTATACTAAACAAGTTATGTAAATCTGTGAGAGTTTTTCACATGCATTATGTGAAATATTGTATATATCTGTTTCAGGCGGTGCTTTCCCACCCGAATTCGCCGCCCCTATCTCAAATCTAACAGTGGCGTTAGGAAGGGACGCAACTTTTACGTGTCTGGTCAAACATTTGGGAGGTTACAGGGTAAGTTTCCCCCTATGAAAATTCATCAACCATGATGTATGAAATTCTTGCAACGATGGCGGAATATGTAGCCGTCACTTTTATTCATTAGTATATTTTTATTTTAGTCTAACATTAGTCTAACATGTTTCAATTATTATGAAAAAATTAAAAACTTTTATAGTAGTTATAAAAAAATATTTACATATATGTTTATTTTTCAATAGAGTAGTTTTTTATCACATTTATTATCATACATCAATTTTTTATAGAACTATTATTATGGATATTAAAAAACTTTAAATAGAATTTAAAATGATATTAAATATAATAATAATTATTATTATAACTGTTTTCGTAAGATCTGAAAATCATAACTATTGAAAATTCACTTTATTTTTAATATGCCAAAATTGGTATATTATAATTATTATATATTATTATAATTTATTATTATTATTATTATAATTATTATAATTTAAATATATAGTAGAATATAATTTTTTTTATGAGAATTTTAT
>NW_006263901.1:140500-154209 GCF_000469605.1 Apis dorsata | reverse complement strand
ACTTTTAATTTATATATATATATAAATTATAATATAATTATAATTATAATATATAACATTTTTTATATAAATTAATAAGAATAACGTATAACTTTTTTTATTTTTTAATTGTTTTTATATTTTTGAATTATTATTATTCAATTGAAAATAAATTCTATCTCATTGGCAAAATAATCATATTAATTACAAATTAATATATCTTTAAATTATCAAACAAAACATAACAACATGAAAAAACATTTTATGTTTACAGTTTACAATAAAAAAAATATTTTAAGTTGTTAGTTATACACATTTTGAATTGAAGATAAAAATGTTATTCAAGCTAAAGAATCGATAAAAATTAGAGATATTTAATTTCTTAAATAAAAATATGAATTTTTATTATTAGCAACTAATTGTATTTATCTTAAAAAATAGTCTATATATTTAATAAGCTAAATATCTTATTTTAATTTTACAAAATTTGCAAAGAAATCACATTATTAAGTTTATTATTATTATTATTACAAATATATTGCCTAACTAAAAAATAAAAATTTCAAAATCTCTGTGGAACTTAAAATTAATTTTGCAGAAAATATTTTTTTGTATATGAGATCTGAAAAATTAAAGTCACGTTTTTAATCTTATAACTTTTGATTTTCTATTTTCTACAATATTAAAATATATATGTGATATTATTTATTATCGAGATATTATTTTCTATAATGTACAGTTAATCACAAAAATATTCAACATACATGAATTAAATTAACAAAATTTTTCGAACAAAATATATAACGAATATATTAAATATTATATGTAGAACATAATAGATTATATGTATATAAATATTTTTAACAAAATATTATATTGAAGTAATTAAGAAATTAATTTCTAAAATTTCAATATTTCAATATTATTTTAAAAGAGAATTTTGTATTTTAAAATATTAAAATATTTATATATATCTTCCTTTCTTTCTCACACATATACATACTTTAAAAAATATCTTATAAAAATTATTAAAAATATGAAAAAATAAAACTTTGAGAATTTCAAAAATTGCTTTGTGCATTATGCTCTATCTGTATAATCGTATATCTTTATGTAAAACTCAAATTATATTATTTATTTTTAATATGATATCATATTTACAACAAATAATATTCAATGACTTTTTTAAAAATCTGTCGTAGCGAATTTTACATCACTCTCTTTTGTCCAAATAAAATATCTTTGTCGACAAAACCAATTTCTCAAACAACCTGTATACCAATAAATTCCACAAGCACTCTTCTTGATTCGATATCCTTCCTACTGCCACATCCTTATGTTTGAACACAAAAATAGAACCATTTCCCCTGTCGTATTGGATTTCATATCCGCAACCATGAAGACAATTTCATTACGCGTCATCGTACTTTCCCTATAGAAGAGGAAGTATTACAAGGAATAACAATTTAAAAAATCCCAACTTCCTTCTTTAATGAAGTCAGCGCTGAACGATATAAATTTAATTATATCTTTATCCGTGTTGCAACGTTATTAGATTATTAACATTTTTCTTCGGAATTCCTAATAGTATTATGGCCATAACTATTAGAGATATATTTTTCTTTTATAACCGATAGCCGATTGTTTCGAATAAGACAAACTTATTTACTCAAGTTAATCCAATTGAATATACAAACATTCTGTCTATACATTGCATCATTTTTGTAAATAATTGACGTGTGCACCAATAATGTCATAAAATTGATTTAAAATAAAATATATATTTTATAAAATATATATTTTATTTTTTTATTATAAAAATTTTATAAAATATATATTTAAAAAATAACATTTAACTTTTTTTTTATTAAAAAACAAAATTTAAAATAAGAATCGATTCTAGAAGTTAAAACGAACATAAAAGTTAATCTATAACAATGTTAATTGAGATTTATTTCTTAAGTTATAATCAATTTAAGTTCGCATTAGATGAAATAAAACAAGAATAAAGTACAATAAAGATAAAATGCGACTATGTAATAGAGATACAACAATCTCTTTTCTTTCCGTCTCATTTTATCTAATACAAACTTCAATTGCTTATAATTGAATAAATAAAGTTTAATTTTTGTATATCAACTTTCATATTTGTTTTGATCTGTAGAATCAATTCTCCAAAAATGTTTCATGAATATATTAACATAAAATATTAATATTCATATATTCATAAATAATATTTTGAGAATCGATTGAACAAATGTAAAAGTTAATATATAAAAATATCGGCTAAAGCTTATTTATTAAATTATAAGCAATTTAATTTTTTAATATATGAATAAGATAGAAATGATAAAACAGATCTATTTTTGTTTATTATTATCTATTTTACCTTCCAAAATTTGATTTTTTATTATTTAATAAATATAATCCGATTTATAAATATAAATATAATTATAATTNTATATTTATAATTATAATTATAAATATAATTATAATTATAATATTAAGTTAATAAATATAATATTTTTATATTTTAATTATTCTTTTTTGTTTATTTAAAATGTTTAAAATTGATAAACTATCCAAATATATTAATATATCATAAGTAAAATAATTAATTAAAATAATTAATTAAAATTCTTTTAAAAGTGTAACGATATGAATTAATTTAGAAAAATAAGAAGAAAACTCATTACGATAAAATTGCATATGATAAAATTATTTCTTTATATTTAGCTAAATATAATTTCTGAATATCATTTTGTTTTGCTGTAAAATACGACTGTAGAATATTAATTAATATTATTTTATTTTATTAATTTTATTTATTAATTTATAACAAAGTTTTAAATTCAGAATTCTATTAGTTCTAGAGTTCATTTATTTAGTTCATTTTATTAATTAATTTCAAAAAAAGCACAAAATTTAAAGAAAAGCAGGATATAAATCTAATAAATCAAATATATCAAGTTAATTGGAATCAAATTATAAATTTCGAATTTTAGAGAACATAACAAAATATAAGAAGAATAAAATAATGAAAAAAAGGATTGCAGAAGAATTAACAAAAATAATTAAAAATATTATATATAAAATTGATAGCTCATCATTATTATCATATAAAATAATTATTTTTTTTTTGTTTTTTTATTATAACTTTTTATTTTTTAATTACTTTGAATCGACTAAAAATTTAATGGTATTTTTTAAACAATCTTATTATTATATATAATAAATAAGAAACAGCATCTGAGTTTATATTCTAATTTTTTTTAAATCGAATTTTCAGCATCCAAATAATAATAAATGATAAGCTACTATAAAATCTAATATTAAAAAAAATAATATATTTAGTTAGATTAGATTAGGTTAAGATTAGGCAAAATCGTTTACCAAATTTTAAATTGATGTGTAATAAATTCAATAGAATATTTAACTTTGATAATTTTAAATACAATGATAAGAAATAAAAATATAATAATATAATAAAAATTATAATTATTTAATATATAGGATGATAATTAAATAAAATAATTTGATAACTTTATCTAGAACTCTTGCTTGTTTTTTTATTAATATTAAAATGTATTTTAAAAGTTGATGAAAATAATAATTGAAAATTAAAAGTAATGACTTTATGAAATGTTTATTTTAATATTATTTTTTTTTTGTAGATTAATGCATAAAAATCATATGAAGACAATTTTATTGTCTTTTAGAATGAAATTATATATGATAATATATAATTTTTAGTACGCTAGTCACATAACTCATTATTTTTTACAAAAATTAGATAATAAACTACTTATGTTGCAAAAATTATTAAAAATTATTAATTTGAATTTTATAAAAATAATTATTGTATAAAAAACAAAGAATAATAATTTTTTATACAATAATAATTAAATAATTAAAAACAATATATAATAACAATAATTTGAGTCAGAAATCAAATTAAAATATCTTTTAAATTAATGACTTTTCAACATAAATAATTTAATAGTTTTTTGCGAGAAAAATATGTATCAATTACTGCATAATTAAAAATTATTTAATTAAATTTAAAAAAAAATCAAAATTTCATAAAAAAGATATTTTAGGCCACTGATAATTCTGTTTTATTAAATCAAAAATGAATATTTTCAGATATTATATTAAATTTTGTCGATTAAGCAGAATATATCATTTTTGTAATAGATAGTTTTTCGAAAACACATACTAATTACGATCATAAAATAATTGACATGCTCTCTTTTTGGTTACATACACTAGCCAATAGAAGTTTAAATACTATTTTTGAAATTCCTATTAAATTCCATTTACACCCGAAGATTCTGATTTTACTGAAACTTTATTTATATGTGAAATATAGATTGTATATGAAGTAATTTTTTTTCAGTGTACAATGGAAAAATTATTTTAAATAAAGAAGTAAAATTCATTTTCAAAATTTTAGTATTTTTTTATGTTTTAAATACAATTTTATCTGGGGATATTTCTTTCAAAACTAAAAATCTAAATATTTTATATATTCAAAATTTTGCTATATTTGAATATTATTATATTAGTAAAAAAAGATAGTAGAAGTATTAATAAAAAGTTATATAATGTTTAAATTATTTAGAAAAACAAAAAAACAAATGAAAATAAAAAATATAATGAGCTATATACATATATTATATACAATATTAATTGCAATATTATTACAATGGAATTTTTAATATTCGAAGACAAATTATTTGAATATTTAAATTTTTATCCAATCATTATATTTTCTTGTCTATATCCCTTATTATACTTATTACTATATTACAACAAACAAATAAATTAAGTTTTAATATGNTTCAATTTCATATTATTTTATATTATATAATATTAATTATATTAATTATAATATTAATTAATTATATTAATTAATAATTATAATAATATAATATTATAATATATTTTTATTTATATATTTAATATAATATTATATTGCAATATAATATTGATATTCTACATTGTGTATCATCAAAGAGGAAATTATTATTAATTATAGTATTAATTATAAGTATTGACGAAATAAGAAATATTCTAGAAATTAAAAAATAAAAATGCAACTAAAAAGTATAATATTAAGAAATATAGAATTAATAAATAAAAATGATTGGAAATACGAAAAATTATTTAAGTATTTTTAAAAATAAAATTTTAATAAATATTACAAAAAAATAAATATTCTGGATTTTGTTATATCATGGTTTTTATAATACAAATCAGAAAAATACAAATGCCAATATTTGGGCTTATGTTATGAAAAAGCTTTCGAATTTAATCAGTAATTAAAGGAAAATTCAGATTTTAAAGCAAGTAGTTGGCTAACAAAATTTAAGTTATATATGTCACGGTATCTAAGTATTAAATATTTCAGATAAAAAGTTTTCAGCAAATAATGATGCTGTAAAAGTTTTGATATTCAATAAACTTTAATAAACTTTAATTGACGAGAAGTATTATTTGCAAAATATATACAACGCTGATGAAATAAACTTCTTTTGGAAAGAAATCTTAGTTTGTCATTAAAAAAATTAAAGCTTCTAATCATAAAATTAACAAAGACTGTATTATAATATTATTTTACTCAAATGCAACTGGTACCAATGCTTTTAATATTTATGATAAAAATAAACATTTATAATTCAATTTTTAAAAATGTGAACATAAATACATTATGGACACATTACGTACATAAATCAACAAAATATTTGGATAGATATTTGGAAGATAAGAAATTATTTTTTAATTCTTTTTTGAAAAATATAATAATAATATATAATAATTATAATAAAAAGACAAATATTCGAAAATTTCAATTTTATATCTGTCTATTGTTCCATTAAAATCTCCAATATATTCGTATTTGACAGTAATTCCTGACACATTGAAAAAAATTATAAAATAAAAAATTATAAATTAACAATACTTCTTAAATATATATATTGCAAGAACTGAAATCTAACATGTGTAATTTTACTATTAACAATTTTATTTAACTAATTTCATAAACTTTTTTAATTTACACTTTTTTAATTTACTATTTGCTTATTGTTTATTTTCTTTAATTACTTTACAAATTATTTTGTTTATCCTATATAAAATTGAGAAAAGAGAAATATCAAATGTCAACAATTCTATTCTACTTTTTTTTGTTCAAATTTAAAAAAATTTGTTAGAAATAAAAAAAAAGGAAAAAAAAAGAAAAAGACAATTGGATCGGAAATAATCTAAGGAACATAGCAAAGCTAAAATGATTATTGCCCACTTTTCCTAATAGTAATTTTAATATGATATTTTCTATGCTATCATTGTTTAAAATCACGGTTTTTAAGTAAAAATGAAACGAAAGTGGATAAATTCATGTTTACTAAGTCGAAATAGGAACAAATTCCATCCTATAATTTTTGCTACATACAGAAAATTTTGCGGTTTATCACAACGAGTCATGTAAAGCGTATTTCAATTTTAACGAGAGCTAAACGAAAAACGAACGAAAAAGTGGATAATAAAAGAATGTTAAAAATTCAAAAGAGCGTGTTCAGGTAGTGAACACAGATCGAAGAGTCGTGTAGCAACAAGCCTGCTCCCTCTCGTTAAGAACGCTTTGGCACGGCTATAAAGAGATAAATAATTTGGTTACGAGCGTCTAATGACATTATGCGAGAGTAAAGTGGTAACGAGCAACTGCTGCTAATTTTTCATTTGAAACTTAATGCCGAGCCACGTCCAATGATGCGAATGAAACGTACATTCACAATTTCTTCCAGATTATTTCATAATTCAATATTTCTCTCTGTCCGATGAATATTAGACCAGATAATTAAACTAATTGTATCATATTTTGAAAATTCTATTAGGATTGTTGGAGTTCTACATTTATATTTAAATATTTAATATTAGAAAGCATTTTTCATCTTAATTTTTTTCTTCAAATAATGCATAAAAATTTTAATTTTTTTTATTTATATTCTTTAGATTATTTAAAATGGAAAAAATTTATTAAAAAGTTGTTAAAAAGAAAAATGGAATATTTACAATTATGATTTTCAAATCACAAAATCATATTAATTTTAAATAATTATATACAATTATTTATAACTAATTATTCCTTCAATAATGAATTAAAACATACAAACAATTAATATGATAAGAATAAGGAAAATACATATTAGTTTTCATCTACTTATATATGATAAAATGATATGTTAAATCAATCTTATATATCATATATTATATATATGTTATATATTATATATCAAATTATAGATATTATATGTATGAATGAAAAGAAATATATAATATCATTATGATAATTGATATATTCATTGATATTTCAATTTTAATTTGTAAAATTTCAGAAATATTTTTTTTTCATATTTACGTATAAAATACAATATATAAATTGATATTTGAGTAAATAATTAAAACGCTATATTTTAGAATTAAATTTACAAAAATTTAAATTTATTATGAAAGGATCTATTTAGATTGTTTTTTTTTTAAAAAGTTATAGATTTTGATTTTAATCTTTATTAATTGTTAATATCTAAGGAACAAATAAAAATAAAATTTTATTCTTTTATTTGAAGTTTTATTTTAATATTCAATATAAATTATAATTATTATCTTTAATGCATTTTCTTACTTGTTTAATTTATTTTATTTAATATATTCAGAAAATAAATGACTTCTTTATTTAATATATTATTTATATAAATTCTAAATTTTCAGATTTATAGTTCATTATACTATTAAGATTAATACAATAGAATATAATAATTAATTATAATAAAGTAAACTTTGATTTGAAGATAAATTTGCATTACTAATTGAAAAGTTATATTATTTTATTTTTATTATATGAAATATTTAATATAATATGAAACATTTGATTAATAAAGAAAACTATATTTACCATAATATATATTATAATAAATTTTCCTTTCAACATATTCGTTTACATATATATATATATATATATATTAAAATTAACATATATATATAAAACATATATTTTAAATAAATAAAAGTATTTATACATAAATTAAAATGTTAATTTATATATTTTCAACATGTATGTAGATAATATAAACTAACTTTTTTATATAAAAATTATAATAAAATTTTATATAAAATAAATTGATAAAACTAATAAAAAAATGTAAAAGATTCAAGATAAAAACTGAAGGAATATTATAATTCTATTTAATTAAAAGTTCTTTATTTAATACATACATATTTCATCAATGAATAAGAAACAATATAGTAATATTATTGAGCTTAATTTTAAAATCCTTAACTGGTTATTTATATTTTAGAAAAATAACCTAAGACTTTTTAAATATAAAATCTATTAATAAATATAAGTAAAATAATATATATATATATAAAGAATATAATTTTTTAATACAAAAATTCATTTCAATTCTTATATAACATATATTATTTTTAAGAATTATCTTCTATCACATTACAATCAATATAAATTTTCATACATATAATTACTTTAAAAATACTCATTTTCTTTCTTATTATAATGATAGTTTTATACAAATAATATTATATTAACGAATAACTATAAATTTAATTGCGAAAAACATATAATACGAAATATATTGACTAGGAAAATTTCTTTGTACTACAATTTATAAACTAGCATACATCAATATTTTTCGTGACCATTCGAAAAATTTCGAGTACTTTCGCAAAATTAATTTAAAAAGTGCTACGTGAAGAAAATTATAGTGTAAAATATTATGATTATTTTTTTTTTTGATTTGAAAGATAAATGTTTATATTAAAAGTATTATGAATTATATTTATTTCTTATTTTATATTAATTTGAATCTCTTACCTGTATTTTTATATATCAATAATTATAATCTGTTATTTTTATTGTGTTTTTTATGGTTAATAGCTACTTTTCGCAATTATAGATTTTTATATAATTTTTAATCTCCTTAATATAATTTATATTTCTTTTTTTTTTTTTCTTCAATACTTATTAAAATTACTTATTAAAATTCTATTTAAATAAGTATGAATATACTATTCTAAAATTATAAATATTTATGACTTTTCTAGCAAATTAATTTTATGAAATATATAGATATAGTATCAATTAATCGTTAATTTCATCAATAACAAAGTATTCTCAAACTTACTTTTTTCATATTTTCAATATCTTGATCATTATTTAAAGTTTTTGAATTATTTTTCTAAAAAACATCAAATTGCTATATTATTTATTTATTAATAAAAATATTCAATTTTAATAAAAAATTAATAATTTATAAATAATGATTAATTAATATTTTCAATCAATAATAAATGAATGATTATTAATATTTATAAATATAGTAAAACATCGATTATATAATATTTCATTATTCAAATAATTTATAAAATGAATCATGTATGTATGTATAATTAATGTATAATTATAATATACATTGTTTATATATATACTTATATATATACTATAATTATAATTATATACTATTTCTAGTATCCTAGATTGATATAAATTAATTTAATTTTTATATTAATATATTTTCTTATTAAATGTCTTTCTATTTAATAAACATCCATATTTGAAAAGTATTTATTAATATTTGAAAATTACTTTAAAAAAATTTAAAATTTTTTTAATTGTTTTTATTCATAAAATTAATTCTTCTTAATTGATTATTCGAATAAATTTGTTTCATCAATCAATTAAATCAATTATTGAACGATTTATTGCTCTCATAATAAGAATAAGAATCAATTAATTTTATCAATAATATGCATTATCTGATATGTATCTTGTGCTCCTAAGATTATTTTCGAAACTACGTTTGATAAGGAATTTTATAATGCTGAAGTGGTACAATCTCGTTGCTAGCCGTTTGCATTTGATTGTACATACGGCAAGAATAAATTTCAATTACATCTTTCGGGAACGAGAGCCACTTTCCAAAAACAATTTCGAACACCATTACGACATCCCTCGAGCACACCCGGTAACCCCTTTTCTATTAATACAAGCGTTTCTCGAGATCCTCTGTAGTACGCCTCTGTGACTTCGCGAGATTTGGAATATTGTAAGGAAAATGCAAATATCGTTCCGAAGTTTGGCTAAGGAGATAGAAGACGCGTATGCGCCGCCTATACGTGTCTCTCCGGCCGTGGTCGTGGAGGTATCCGGCTTGTTTGTATTCCGTATTCGGCCTGTCTATAGGGAAATTGCGGTGTTCTCGACCGTCGAAATCCATGAACACACCCCTGCCCTCTGATCGTTCTCGTTTGCTCTGTGTGCTGCCGTCTCATTAACCCTTTCGATCTGACCGGAGGACTTACTCTTGACTAACAGGTTCAATCTGCGTGGCTGTAGTAAATTGCTCGCTAAATTAAATTAGCCGCTTCAAAAACTTGACACCATGGACACATCGTGATTTCATTGCTATTTAAACGCTGTTTTATGGGCGATCCTTTCAGTTGGATAGCTATACAGAAATACATTTGATAACTGGGACTTTTTATGACTTTAAATAGTTAATGGAATTAATATATAAATTAGTGGAATTAATAATAGAAGAAATAGAAAAAAAAGTGACAAGGAATAATTTTGTATTGTTTGATTCTATGATCTGTTAAAGTTACAAAATTTAATTGCGTTTTCTTTCTCATTAAATGAAATTTTACAATTTTTTTTTTTTTTTTTTACATAATTGATTTTTCGTATGATTTTGTATATAAAAAATTTTTAGGAAAATCATTAGATTTGATATGATTAAAACTTAAGATTTTTCGAAATGTTTCATTTAATTTTGAATATTTTTAACAAATATTCAAACATTCCATATATTTATATTTTTTTATTTATTACATCGCTTTCTAATATAACTTAAGATTACAATAATAATAAAATAATATAAATTAATGTAAATATTTATTTTATTATTATTATATTTTATTATTTTATTATTATTTTATTATTATATTTTATTAATCAATAAATTTACATGATCTGATATCTTTAATTTGATATCTTAATTATTACTTAGCTTAAACTCTCTTGAATTTTTCTCCTTAAAATTAAAGAATAAAGTATATTTTTTAAGAAACTAAAATACTTTTTAAATGAGAATATCATATTAAAATCATTTTCGAAATTTTAATTTTTAGTTAAAAATCTTAAATGATTCATACTATACTATATATGTATATATAGATACTTTCAGTTAAAATTAATATTAATTTATATTGAGAAGAAACATGATTTCTAAATATTATATAAAAGTATATTTTTATAGGAAATTGATAGAATATGGAACTTAAACAAAATTTTATTTTGTTATTATAATATATTTTATAAGCATATTTTTTATTTTGCTATATTATAATATGTATATGTTTAAATAATTGTAAGATTAAATATTTATTATTAATAATTAAAATATTTAATTGATTTTTATATTCCATAATTAAAATAAAAATTATAGAGATGAGAAGGATATAGGAAAATATATAACATGAAATATAACATGAAAATAAATAATATTTCAATTTCATAGCAATTTCAGATTTTATAATTATAATTTAAAAGATCTGTTGAAAAACTATAGCTCATTTTTTATTAAAATATCTATATTTTTTCTATTTAATTTGTTGGAATTTTCATAAATCTTTTTAAAGTTTTAAAATTTGATAAAATTATAAAATAATATTTTTAAGAAACAAATTAAAAATTAAAAAATTTAATTACAAATTAAAATTTGAATTTTGATCTTATTTATGAATGAAAAGACATATCATCAGAATTTTTAAAAATCTCTTTAAAATTTTAAAATTTGTTAGCATTACAAAATATTATTTGTAGAAAAATAAAAAATTAAAATTAAAATTTTTATCTTATTTAATTTTTTTATGAAATGAAATAATAATTTAGTTTTATTGAACGTTTTAAATATATTAAAATATTCATCATATGATAAAATATATAACATATAGATAAAATATACATCATACAATATAATAACGATAGAATATTTATCTCAATATTCTATCGTTTATGTAGGATTTCTAATAATAAATAATATATAATATATTTTTGTAGGTTGGCTGGCTAAAAGTGGATAGTAAGGCAATTCAGGCAATCCACGATCACGTAATAACTCACAACAACAGAGTCTCGGTATCTCATAGTGATCATACCATGTGGAATCTTCATATAAAGAATATACAACAAGAAGACGAAGGACTCTATATGTGCCAGATTAATACGGATCCAATGAAAAGTCAAGTAAGTTCATACTATTATTATTTCAAAATTATTTTAAATTTTAAATTATTAAATATTACAATAGATTTTTTGGTTTTTCTAATTTCAAAGATTTATGATAATTAATGGCAAAAATAATGAATAATAGTTTATAATTAATTAGTTTTATTGTTTTATTGTATTTGAAATATTAAAAAAAATTTAAATTTATTAAATAATTATAAATAATTTATTAAACGTTATGAAAAATTAATATTCTTTAATTAAAATTTTAATTTTAAATATTATTGAAATAAAAAAATATCTCTTAAAAATGATGATTAAAATAATATATCATTTTGTTCATTTAAATATTATTTGAAACAACCATATATTATTTAATCATGTTTTATTTGTTATTTATTCATTACAAATAAATGATTTTTTTAAATCATTTTATTATTTCGTTTTCAAATAATTCTTTTATTTTATTCTTTATTTGAATAATATCAAATAATTTCTCAAATATTTTTGAATTCTATTATATCTATTTTTGTGATGAGATTTTTTTCGTTTGCTATATTAATTAAATTATAAATTTGTTCTAAATGTCTTTTTAACAATGTAATTACATTGTAAAAGTTCTCAAATTTAAAGTTCAACAATTTATAATATTGGACAAATAAAACTTAATTCATTTAAATAAAATAATTAGTAATATACTTCGTAATAATAATCCGTTATTTCAAATTGTTATTTTTTATTTTACTTCAAATGAGTCTAATATTCGTATATCTAATATTTTTAGATTTTAATTACTTTTACATATGAATGACACTTGATGATTCAAAAGAAACTAGGCTATTTGTTTAGGCGCAAATGGCTATCAGAGGAATTAGTTACTTGCTGTTTCGAACGTTTTCAGTAACTAAGCGGTTGGAATCAGAGCTTTCTGCGCGCAGTTTAGCTGGTAGGACGAATCGTGGTAAGCCAAGAAACTTGGCGAAATAACTAATTGGAAACGGTACCACCGACACTATTTAGATCGATAAAGTTCTAGGATGCATATCGGTTTCGGAGCGCATCAATTCCAATTAGGTACCTCTCTCTACGATCTTTTACAGGATATCCTTTGCTATGATTAAATAAATCTATACATATATATTTCTTATTCATTGTTATGTAAAATAACAGAATTATGAAGAAACTAATAAAAAGATATATAAATGATTTTAAATATTACAAAAGAGAGAAATTATTGATAAAAATTTAAAGAAAATATTATATTCTTTTAAAATATTTTTATTTTTTTTTAAAAGAAATAACTTTTATAAAATTTTTAAGAAATTAATTTTAATTCTTTTTATCAATTTTAATGGTAAAAAATTAATTAAATTATAATTTTTTATTAATTTTTATAATTTAATATATTTTCCTACTAGGCTTT
>NW_006263901.1:139003-139948 GCF_000469605.1 Apis dorsata | reverse complement strand
AAATTATTCCATTTTTATAAAATAATTATTATTTGATACTTTATTTATCATTTACAAAGATATCAGTATAGATATCATATTTAGATATTATATTTATTTAGATATAAAATATCATATTTATTTTAAATATTTTAAATATTTATTATATATTTATTTATAGAATTATTTATATTATTCAATATTAATTGAAGTATTCAATTTCACGATAAGACAAATTATTAACGTAAATTTATTTATCAATTCCTAATGATCGGCATGATGATAGTTGTATTATTAGCTAAAATATGGAAATTTGCCAGTATTATCTACGGTGTTACAATCTCTCCAAGGTATCGAAGGCATTTCTCCAGAAGCTCGTAGAAGCACAGCATACCAGGAAACTTAACAAGCCGTCTTCGTCAGTTCAGGAATGCCAGTTCTCGCTCGTGAACACTTTCGAAATAACACTTAGGCTTCAATCATTTTCCCCCTAACGGAGGATAAGCTCTATTAGATGTTAGTTAACCGCCTCTTGCATTTTAATTAACAAATAGTTACTGAAATCCATTATAAGTTTTTCTGAATCCATTATATAGAATGAATAAAATAATTTTATCCAAAATAAAATATCTTTATTATTTTTAAAATATTTTTAAAAATTAGTTTTTTCGCAGAAAAAGTATTATAATAATAATTATAAAAAATATTATAATTGTTATTAATAACTTTTTGTACAAATAGACATATTAGAAATTATATAAAGATCAAAATTTCTTTTTAAATTATATAATTTTTAAAGCATTAATTGATGCAATATATGTTTATGAAACTAATAATAATAACAATAATCATAATAGTAATAGTAATAATAATAATAATAATAATAACAACAACAACAACAACAACAAAAACAACAACAATAATAATAATAACAATAATAATAATAATAACAACAATAACAACAAT
>NW_006263901.1:135847-138256 GCF_000469605.1 Apis dorsata | reverse complement strand
AAAAAATTTTTCAAAAATAATATATAAAAATATTTAGTTATTCTAATTAATCAGATTTATTATATTTTAGATTCTTCTATATTAATAATTCTATTTTTTACTATTTTATAATTTATTAATTATTATATTATAATTTAAAATTTTTTTATAATGTTTAAAAATTACATTAAAAAGATTATATATGATTTGTATAGTCAAACTATTTTATTTTCAAACCTATAATTGAAAAGATTTCTTTTTAATCAATCTAAAAAATCATATTTCAATTTAATTTATTACTATTATATTAAATATAATGCATTATTTTACGAACATCATTTTATATAAAATGTTTTCTCGTTTAAAAATCCTTTTCAAATCTTTCTATAATTAAATTCTTCATTGCTGTTCTTCATTATACTACACAACTTTTTGCATTTTCCAGCAAAAATATGCTTCTAAAAGTAAAACCTGGTAAGTTATTCTTCTCTGCTCAAGTTCTTCATTTTTAATAGACATGAATATATCAAATTGTTCGAGTATAAAATTGATCATAAGTACCATTCCCTGTGACTTTCGCGTCACAAATGACTCCCGTATATCACGTTCCTTTCGTACATTTCAATCGTACCAGATCCAGAGAAAAATTCTACGTTCCCCGTAGCGAAAAAGAAGGAAAGTAGAGGTGCTTAACGAGCTATTTTCTCTAAAGCACAAATGTCACTTTTCATTCCTTCGACTTTCAACCAACCAAGTCTCACGCCAGTAACATCGAGCATGATTGCGCCATACGTACACACCACTCGGCAAAGTATATGACTCTCTTCTACCCCATCCTTTTACCTTCGTTTCGCTTCAGCAAAGTGTGATAGGGTGCGAGATAGAGTTAAGTTTCTCTTTGAGATCTAATTTTCCGACGTTTCAGATTGAATTCNTAACAATAACAATAACAATAACAATAACAATAACAATAATAATAATAATAATAATAATAATAACTTCTTTTCAACAAGAATTATTATTTTAAGAAATGTTTTACTTTTTAAATTTATTGTAAAACTTTTTATATAAAAGATATAAAAAATAAGAAGCACGAAGCAATACACACTACATTGTTTTTATTACTTTTTATAAATTTTTACAAAATACAAATTATAATATTACTTAAATTAATTAAGTTTCTATTGAAAATAGAATTAATATTTTTTTGTAGAAAACAAAATGTCATTCAATTAACATATAAATAATCCATTTAGAAAGAATGATCATCTTCATATGACCTCCATGCAAAAAAAAAAAAATGATTAACACGAAATTATGACTCTATTTTATATTATCCAATTCTAGATTATTCAATTTCTTTGAAATATTTTTTCCTATTACAAAAACCAAATAAGATATTTAAGATTATGACTCATCAACAAAATCAAATCATACAATCAATCATCTTCAATCAATTTCTCAAAATTTCATTAATTTCCAATTCCTCAAATAATAAAAAAAAATCCTTCTTTTATCATTTAAATGATACGAATACTTTAAGAAATAAAAATACAATCAATTCTTCGTTGCATTTTTATTAAAATCTTAGATTTTTTTTTAAAACTTTGGAATTTATATGAAATTAATAAATAACTTTTTATTAAATTCGTTAAGTTATAATGTCTTTTCAATAATTTTAGCAGATGATGAATTATTTCATGGTATGCAAAATCATAGAATCGTTGGCACTTATGTTAAACGAAGTTAAATTTTGTTGTCTGTGATCTGTGGTTACGAGAACAATGATCTAAATGCAAGTATAAAAATTTATATTTTATCTATTCCATCAATTTTCTCTGTTCTTTCAGATGTGTGGAAAGCAAATAATCTTGTATAAAATTGACGAGAAACGAAACGACCTATTTTCTTTCTACACTAAAAATTTCAACGCACTCATAAACACAGAATTCATGATAGAATAAAATTTCACTTTTGAAAAAAAGAACACAATGCAATCGCAATTCAAATAAAAACAGTCAAAAAAAAAAAAAAAAAAAAGAATATTCTTCAATTGATCTTTAACATCTATCTATAATTGGAGTGTCATATTCTATAGTTTTTTTCGAAAGTAAAATTTAAAGAAGTCTTATATGTTATATATTTCAATATTTTCTTTTTTCAATATTTTATTTTTAATAAAAATTGAAAAAAATTAATAATTCATACGTATTGTAATGTGAACTTTTCGTTCATAAACAATTTATAATTTATATTTGAAGACATCCATATTCTTTAATATAAAATTTATACAATATTAAACAATTATTCATTTTAAAAGCTCATTTTTCGTAATCTAATTAAAAATATTCAAAAATTAAATAATTAAAAATATTAAAAAAAGCAAAGAATCAAACTATATAATATTATATATACTATTATATATAATAT
>NW_006263901.1:98141-134604 GCF_000469605.1 Apis dorsata | reverse complement strand
CTCTCTCTCTCTCTCTCTCTCTCTCTCTCTCTCTCTCTCTCTCTCTCTCTCTTTCTCTTTCTCGATGAAAAAACAATGTCATCTAACAATGTAAATAGTACAAGAAAAATTACGCGAATTGCCAACTTAAATGTCCACCTAATTCTCGCTTGTTACAAGAGCTCTAAGTAATGAATATGAGAAATAATAGTAAAAATATCTTAATCAGAGTATAAAATCTTTCTAAAGCTTGAATACGTTCCTTTTGTCTTTTTCTCTTTCTCCTCAATCGGTAGGAAATCTTTCCAAGTTGAATATACGCTTTCACCGACGTTAGATCATCTCGAAATTCATTTCTCTCTTTTTCTCTGTCTCTTTTTTCTTTCTCTTTCTCTTTCTCTCTCTATATCCCTTTCTCCACGCTTCTCGAATGGTAGAACTCGACGTCACCCTTCCGCAGGGGGAGTTCTATGAGCAGTTTCGTTTCGGGTAACCATATTTTCGTGCGACTTCAACATGCCGGCTCCTTTCGAGCATGCTTGTCGTGAGCGGCTAACAAAATGCGCTACAGTATGAAATATGTTTACAGTGGAGGTGGGTGAAAGGAAATCTCATCCGGTTGCTTTGCGTAATACATTTAATAGGGAGGACAGTCTCTTTAATTATTAATATTCACGTGATGTTGAGCCAGGGATAAATTATTGTGCTGAAAATATCGCCTATTGTATTATTTTCGAACAATCATCGCCGTTGCAACAGAAGGAAATTTTAAACATTTCACTAGGAATAAGAATAGATCTGTAAGAATAATCCAAAGCTTTCACTCGGATTTATCGTGATATTAATACTGTGACAGCGAGATGGTAGATCTTTGAGGATTTTATAAAGATTATATAGATTTGGATTGTGGTAGATAGATGATATCAATTTGTATATTTCTTCCTTTATTGATCTATTCTTTCGCTTCGTGCAGAATATTGAGATCGAAGAAATGAATTTTTATACATTATTTATATATTTCTATATATTAACATTTATGACATGGAATTTGTTTTAGAAATTTTTGAAATATATGATGATATTGTTCGAAATTTTATTAAAAATATAATATTATTTTAAATTTTAAAATTTTGAGAAAACAATAATTTAAAATTTTATTTGAATTTAATTTATTTTATTTTCAAACTTGATTCTTATTATTTCAAATTTCGGAAAAATTTGAAAAAATTTTTATCCAAAATATATATAAATATTATAGTCCATATTTATTAAGGTCCATAATTTAGCAAATGAAATATTTAAAATTTTTTTCAATAAAAATAAAAGCTTTTTCCAAAGAAATGAAGCAATGAAATTTTCTTTTATTCCTCAAAATAACTCGATGGTAGAAAGGTTGCTAATGGTAGAAAGAAAATATTTCAAAAGCTATTAATAATAATGATTATATTGATTGTCTATTCTTGTCTTGTCTCTTCGATTCTTTTTATATTTCATATTTTTTTTTTTTGTTTCAAAAAAACTTCAAACATTCTTTATTATATAAAAATTTCTTTTAAACTTCTATAGAACATATCATTTATAAAAAAAATTTATTGTAGAAAATAAATAGAATTTATTTTATATAAAGAAATATTACTAATAGAAAAATTGTAATTTTATTATTTAAAAAGAAATTGAAATGATTTTTAGAAAAAATATTTCTTATAAATCATTTTTAATTTATCATCATATATAGTATGAGTATGATCAAGTTATTATGAGCATTTCGAAATTATTATTTATTTTATTTAAATTTTTTCAATAAGATTAATGGGATATAAATAATATTTTAATTACGAAAATTTTAACTATTTTTATACTTTTAACGATATATTACAAGGATTTTAAAGTTTTTAAAATTTAAAGAAAAATATATATCAATTTAGTCATAGAATTTGATTTTTAAATCTAAAGTAAATTTTGGGAATGAATAATAATAATATAAACCTAAAAGATAATAATATACTTTTTTAATATTAAATATTAAGTTTTGATTATTAAAAGTATAAATATATAATAGATATATATTCTACTTTATATTTATCTAACAATTTTTTATATACATTATTATACATTATTATCATATCATAAATAATAATTTATATAATAAATAAGTATTATTATTCTAGATATTATTATTATAATTAATTATTATTTTTAATCAAAGTAAATGTAAATAAGTAAAATTTTGAAGTGTTCACAATATAATAATACGCATTATTTATTTGCAAAATTCATTTTAGAAAAAATATTTCTTGATAAATCATTTTTAATTTATTATCATATATAGTATAAGTGTAATTAAGTTATTATGAGCATCTCTTATAAGAAATTATCATTTATTTTATTTAAATTTTTTCAATAGGATTAATGGAATCCTAATTGATAAATAATTGATAAAGATTTATCATAAGATTTATAAAATTTAAATATTCTAAGAAAAACTTTTGTTAAATTAGGAAATGCAAATGTAAGAATATACAAATGACAAAATAATAGAGAATTTCCGAATAAGTCTGATTCTCACTAATTGTATTTTCTCTTCGTTTCCGTGCTGTCTCGATGAAATGTCGCGCTCCTTTCCTTCTAGTTTTTACAATTGTTCCTCTATGCGAAATATTCAGTTCGTGAACTATATGTAATTAGTATAAATTATTACGCAATATTTTTTAAATGTGACTTGTTTAAATATCTGGAGCATTTTGTTCTCGGAACTAAAGAGATTATTATATATAAAGAAGGGAATAAAAAGATAATTAAAACTTGAGAATATTCAACCAAAGATACAATTTAAATTCGAAATATGTTAAAAAGCATTTCATAATATTTTTTTTTACACTTGTTAATATTTATTTTGTGTATATTTTAACAATAAGCTTATTTATTAATGAACTGATTCGGTTAAAATATCTACAATAATTGCATTCACAAATACGATGTTTCGTTTCAATTAAATTCAATTAAAGCAATATTTTTGCATATCAATTTTTATATTTGTTTTACTCTCTAGAATTAATTTTTTAAATATGTTATTTTTTAAATATATGCTATTGCATTAATAATTTGTATGTATATGAGAGAAATAAAAATAGTATAAGTTTCATTTAAAAAAAAAATGAGATAATGACAATTTCGAGTTTTCAATTTGAAGAAATATTTTTATAAAAAATTTAAATCAATATTTCTTTCTATACAATCTAACTGTAAGAAATATTTATTATTTAAATATTTCATATTTTCCTAATTTTTTTATTAAAATTCTTTTTATTATAAATAGCTTAATGTTTTTTAATAGAAAATAATTCAATTTCCATTAGCATATTAGTTATATGATTCCATTTAGAAAAAAATAATCTAATGACATTGAAATATGCTTCGAAGTCACTCAACTCTTATTTTAAATATTTTTCAATATTAGAATAATAATTTTTCAATATAAGAATAAACAAGATTATCCTTATAGATAAAAATTATTTTTATTCTTTATATATAAATATACAATTATTACAACATAATCATATCAAATTGATTTTCAAATTCTTCAAATTCAATTGAATAATCAAATTTCCTAATCAACTAATCTATTTGCACTAATCGGTCCATGTTCATACGCATATTTAAAATACCGTTAACGAGGCACTTTCCAAAGTAACCAATTCTTGCCACGAATTAATAGCCTCGTACAGCCTCTGGCTATCATCAAGATGAACGATCCTTTAAAAGCTGGTTACAGGCCAGCTGGCCTTACAGTCGTTAAACAAATTGATCGATCAGCGTTTCGATTAACGTGTATATTTATCAACATCCTCATGGACTCATATCCTATTAGACGATAATTAATTTATGGAATAATACGAAGTTTCATAATTCACTCATGATACCGGCAAGTTTATGTGCTCAGGCACGTGTCTACCTGCCACTGAACTGTCACGTGGCAAGGATAACGGATAAGAGAGACGTATAGAGACACATGCGTGGTGAGAGAGAAAGATAGAATGTAAAGGCACCAGAGGGAGGCACACTACTCTCCTGTGTTCCCAAGTATCTTCCTGGTAACGTATTCGTTGAGACTGTTTTAAGCAGTTCGGTGACTTGCGAGACAACTCGGTTATAACGATTGAAGTTTCGTCGTAGCGTAGATTACATCTTCGTAATTACGTGCACACCTCGCGGTTGAGGCGTAAGAACAGGTGTCTTCTTCACGTTCTGCCGACTGTTGGCTGGCTTCCTTAAAGTGGAGTATAAAGACATTAAAGGCCAAGTCTCTTTGATTGTACAAACGTTTCTCATTTCGATTCACGATCATTTTGGAAAAGTGGATTGAGGTAGATTGAGGTTTCACATGATTATACTCGTTTATATCCAGTTGTCTGCGGATCCTGGAAGGAATCGTGATGGATTCGCTAAATAATGTGAAAGCTCGTTTGCTGTTGAGAGATACTCGTAACGTCTTGTAATGATTTTGGTTGCTGATTGAAGTGGAACACGATTAATGAGGATAGTTCTAGACGTATGTTGGTATTTGAGAGATCAAGTTTTTGGAGGATTGTTGAACTTGGGTTGATTATTTCATATATAATTTTTGTAAAAAAAAAAAAGAAGAGAAAAGAAGAAAAAAATTTTCTTGTAAAAGAATTTTTGTATGTTATACAATATATATAAGATTGTAAATATTTTTGAAAAATTGCAATCTTAGAATACAATTTAAATAATTGAATTGCAAATTTTTAAATCTAATTTTTAAATCTATAAAATCGCTTCGATATAAAATCGATTCGATATTCGATAATTAATAAAGAAAAACAAATAGATAAGATAGATTGAATTTTTTTGCATTCACAGTAACAAAAAGGTATATTTATGAAAGATTTTGTTTACAAAAACTTTTTTGAAAAATTGCAAACTTTAAATATAATTTGAATAATAATGCGATTTTTAAATATGATAAAAAATTTAAATTAATAAAGAAATAAAAGCGATTGAAGGATTTTTTGTATGAAAGAATAACAAGTATTTAACTTTTAGAATTTGATTATGTGACAATTTTGAATTTATGCGTTATTCTTTATTCTGAAATTATTTAATTAGAATAAGTCCAAGTCCTAGTGAAAATTATAATATTACATTGATAAAATAATGTTTTGGTAGTTTTAAACTACTTTTAAACTAATTTTAAATATTTAAATTAAAATTAAAATTAAAATTAAAATTAAAATTAATTAAATTAAAATTAATCTAATTTAAATTAAAATTATTATATTTTTCTTAGTTTAAATTTTTTATAATCATTAAAACTATTATATAATTAAAAATAAGCACTATTACAAAGTAAGTTATATAAATTGATTCTTTGAAATTTTAATTCTCGTAAATTTCTATAAATATTAAATATTAAATTATCTATATCGTATAAATCATTCATCAACGAAATATTTGAATATTATATATCAATATTATATATAATCTTAATCAATATTATATGTAGTCATAAACAGTTATTATTATTTTACATGTAAGAACATTCAAATGTTCTTCAATTTGAATAAAAAATTTTAATAAATTTTCTATTAATTCTTTTAAATATTTAAATAAATAATAAATATATTTTAAATAGAGAATACGCATTTTTTTACAAAAAAATTTATTATTTCTTCTAATTATTCTTTGATATCAAATAATAATATTCATTTGAAATATTTTTTGATAAATAGTTTCAGAAAAAAATTTAAAATCGTTTTAAATGACTTTCCATATAATATATTTAATAATAAGGTATTTCATTGTTTATGTGAAAATATATTTTATTTTTCAACATTTTCTTCACCAACAATTCTACGCAAAATGATTCCCACACAAAATTCGTTTCAATAACAGCCATCTTTTTACTAAATTTTCTCGACCATCATTCAGGAACCATTCGCAAAAAGAACTACCATCTATATACTGAACCATTTCCGAACGAATCTTTCCGCGATCAATCAGTGCGCACCAGGTGTAACAAATCTTCTAACGCAAGAAAACGACGAATGCATCCAGAGAAGAAACTAAGAAAAGATGTTCTCTCATCCCTGGGAATGCACCGATTTTTGAAAAGAGAAAACGACGGGTAAAAGTCGATCGCTTGCACCTCGTATAGCTAGAAGCGAAATCAGCCAGTAAATGAGTAATGAACGAGCAAATGTAATTTCACGATGGAAACGACAAAAAAGAGAGAAAAAAAGGGAAAAAAAAGAAAATAAAAATTCCTCCAAACATTTTTATTTTCTCTTCATTCACTTGTTTATACGCTTCCGTATGGCAGTCATTTAACGTGATCAATTTTTGGCTATGAATTCAAGTGAATAATTTAATGACGATGAATTTTGTATATTTTTAGAAACATGATATTTTAAAATGAATAATATTAAATAAAACAATATTAATAATATATTATTAATACAACATATATTTGTGGAATATCTTTTCGATTTTATATTTAAAGAGAAAAATAAATAGTAAAATTAGTGTATTGATTTAGATTTACTTATTAAGCAATTTAAATTTGCAATAGATGAAGTGAAACAAAATGAAACGGCTATGATTATAACTTAATTGATATGATATTTTGTAAGTAAGATATTTCGTAAATATTAATTATTATATATTATAATATCTTATTATATATTATCTATTATATATTATCTAAAATTCTAAGTAAAAATTAGAAATGATAAAATAAACGATATTTTATTGTGATACTTGTAAAAAAGTTATAAGTTACAAAAGTTAATTTGCATTTTTTAAAAAATGCTTGAAACTTGATAATTATATTTTTTCACTTTATATAGAATCCTTCATATAGAATCATCTATCATTGATTATTTATTGATTGAATATTGATATATATATATATATATATATATATATATATAAAATTAATTTTAGAATTCTCGAGAAACAGTAAAGTTTGTTATTTTACACAAAATATTAATATATTTGTATGAAATTTTTTAATTCTAAAGATCAAAATAAATTGGTATAAAAGTTGGTATAAAAAATCAATTTCAATTAAAATTTAATTATTAAGTTATAAGCAATTAAATTAGTATTAAATAAAGCAGAACAGAAATGAATGATGCAATTTTATTACTATCATACACCGTCTCCTTCAGTTTCTGTCTGGTTTTAACAATACAATACTACGTACTAATACAAACTTAAATTGCTTATAATACTTAATAAATAAGTCTCAATTAACATTTTCATATATTAATTTTCATATTTTTGACTTCAACAATCGAATCTCTAAAGAAGAATGTCTCACGAATAATTTATAATATTTAATTCTATATATATTTATTTATAATTGTGAAACATTATTGTAATGGCTAAAATGCTATTAGTATTAAAATTAGGTTTAAAAGAAAATTAATAATAGAGAATGATAAGAAGAAATCAAAATAGTGGAAAATTTTTTAATGTTGCAGATTTTATACATATCACTTAATTATATATTACTTTATACAATTTATACAATAAAATTTTATATATTATTATAGCATGATTTTTCCATCTTAAATATCTCACTTGTTTTTGAAAATATTAAAAAATATAATTATATAAAAATTGAATGATTTAAAAATGATTATTAATTAATTATATTTACGTATGGAAGAATAAAAATTGAAGTGCTTTAATTTTTTTTAGATAAAATTAATTAGATATTTAATGCTAGATATTTTTAATACTTTTTAATCCATGAATAGATATATCTTGTTATTTCTATAAAAAAATAAACATATAATTAATAATAAAATTATTAATTTATTAAATTAATATATGTTTATTTAAAATTATTTAATTAATTATATGTTTATTTAAAATTATTATTCTGCAAATCTAAATATAATAATTGATCAAAAAATGACTATCTCTCTTGTGAAATTATTATTTTTAAAATTCAATAAATAAATCGATTGAAAAACTTTTTTTCATATAAATTTCATAAAAATTTAGTAAAATTCTTAATGAATATTAATACAACAATATTCAATCACATCGAATGTTATTATTTAGCGCATGTTGTTAATTAAAAAGCTGTGATACATTCATTGGTAGTTTCCTTGGTGAGTGAAGGGGTATACGTGTACCCCTGAGTCGCTTTACAACCCCGTGATATGTTGCTTCAGTGCAAGGGAGGCGAAATAGAAGCAAAATTTAGGGGCTCTTACGTTATTCAGAGTCTTGCAAATAGAGTAATACGCACGGATATAATTTAGAGATTCGGTAAGAAAGGAAATTTACTTGATGCATTGTGCAGCCGTTAAGCGTATCATTAACATTAAATTCTGGTTGGTTCCGGTGCGTGTTGGAAAATATATCTGGTGGAGGACGAGTTTTGGCATGCTCTGTGAAATATACCGCTCTTGGAGATAAGGTGCGGCCCCCCGGTGCAATTGCACGCTTGGCTTCCATCTTCTGAATAGCGGCCGACTTATATAATTTTATGCAACCATATTTTTGGAGACCATAACAGATTATATTGGAGTCTATTTAAGTTCATTCATTTTAGAATGCTGTAATTTAAACGAGATGTAAGAGAGACTGGGCAAATGAATATGTTTTTTATTTTTTAAATTTTTATATTTGAATTTTAATTACATACATACTTAGGAAAAAATATTAAAAAATAGATAAGAGTCAAATTAAATCAAAGTAATCAATTAATGTTTCTATTGGACTATCTTAATCTTTAATATTAGTATTAAATTCTATGAATTTTTTTATTAATCTTTCTAATATTTAAACAATTTTTTATGTATGTTTTATAGCTCTTAGTAGTTTTGCTTATAAGTGATTAAGATATAAATAAATATGTATATATAATTTTCGTTCCTTCGTTGATATTAAATACTGTAAATGCATATGTATATAATTTATTTATGAGAATAAATAAATAAAAGTACGATAAATTAAAACATAGTATTCTTTATAATTCTAATCGATAATATAATATCTAATATATTATATGAGAACAATAAATAGTTCATCATAATTCACTCTTTAAGCATATAATAATTAGTTTAGAATTTTTGTTGTTGTTCAAAAATATTTGATTTGATATTTAAAATTTTTTAAACATTTTATATAAAAAGAATTTTTATTAATAAAATAATAAAATCTACATATTTTAAAATATGAAAAATGTAATATGATAATATAATAACATAATATAATAATTATAATAATCTTAAAATAATTATAATATAATATTACACTAATTATCTATTTATACTATAAAAAAATTTTGTTTTAATAATCTTAATGTAAATTTACTTTGATCCATTAAAGAATAATAATAATAATAAATGCAACATTATTGAAAAATATATATATTTAATAAATATTATATTGCAATGTTATAATGTAAAAAAAGTACATATTAATATTACATTATATAAATTTATTAACAAAAATTTTTAATTTAGAAAAATATAATTTATTTATATAGTATATACTAAAAATATTTTTATTTTATCAAACTTCATAATTTTCAAATTTTCATTAAAATTTTTAATAAATAAATATCGATCAAATTTTATAAATTTTACAATTTTGTTATGAAAAAATTATTATGAAAAGATATTAATTATTTAATTTATAATTATGAAATTAAAAATACAAATTTACAAATTAATATTAATTATTAATAAATTTATATTTAAAGTATATATTTAAAGTATATTTATAATAAAAAATTATCCTATGACTTATGGAAATGTATCATATTAAATGTATCATAATGAAATATGTATCATATTTTATTATAATTAAAATTAATCTAAACTATAAATTATTATTTATCATTTTAATTTGCATGCAATTTTTAATTTATTTTTAATTTTAATGCATTTTAATTTTGTTTATATATAAATTTGATTGCGAAAACTGTATTGAGAATAAGAAATTTAAAATAAATTTTCAAGTCAAATTTTCAAGTTGTGTTCAAAATCACAAGAGAAAAATTTTAGATTAAATAATAATTTGAAGAATTTGAAATTGTTTAATATAAATAAAGTTTATTAATAGTTAGAAGACAATAACAGTTTTATTATTTATATATTTTTAAAAAAATATAGTGTTAAATTATTATATAGTGGTAATTTATAGTGGTAATGTTAAAAAAATGAAAGAAACAAAAATGCGACATAAAAAGAAAATAGATATTTTAAAAACAATCGATATTCAAATATTGTCTTGAAGAGTTACGTAAATTTTCCGATTTCGATTAATTTTAAAAATAATCAATTTATTTAAAAATAGAAAAAATAATAAATTTTTTGAAATAAATTGTTCATTAAGTTTTTTTCTTATAGTTATTCTTAATTAATAATATAATTTAAATAAAAATATTAATTTTAGTGATTGTTTAAATCAGATTATTATATGAGCTATTTAGAAATAAATTTGTTATATTGAAACTAATTATTTGGTTTTTGAAAAATTAAATATTAATTTTTCATTCTAATGTTAAAATTAAACATTTTTTTGAAATCAGATCTGTGTATTTGCATTTAATAGTTATTTATTTTGCATTTAATAATAATTATTTTATGAAAATCTTTTTTGAACATTATTATAATTTTATTATTCGAATCTATAACTGTTTATAATTTCTTGACAAATTTATCAAAATTAAATATAACTATTTTTCAATTGTATTTAAAATATATATTTAAAATAATACAAGGATATTTTAAATTTTCCAAAAAAATATTTACATTTAAAATGAGTAAATGCTTTTAAAATGCTTAATAAAAAGTAAGAATCGTTCGAATTATTTTGTAAAATTTCATTATATAAATAATATATAAAGAGAAAAAAAACATATAAAAAGATTCAGTTGTATTTTTACAACAGAAATACAATTATCAAACTTATTATAATTAATTTTAAAACCTGATATATATATTACATTATAAATTTTATTATAGATATGTAAATTTAATTCATGTAAATATATTAATATTAATTAATTAATAAAAATAATTAATATATTTATATTAGTATATACTTTACATTATATTATTAGTATATACTTACATTATATATACATTATATTACACATTAAATATATTACAATACTATATAATATAAATAATTAAATATACATAATATATTCTTCTTACATTATTATAATTTCATTACTAATAAATTCTTATTTTTTACTTATTTTCATTTATTCATTGAAATTTGAAATAATGAAATTTATTATTTATATTATATTATAAATATATTATAATGAATTATATTATAAATTCATTCTTTTTTTAGAAACTTAAATTTTTCTCATAATATAATTATCTTTTAATCATAATTTATGATCATGTTCCATGATTATAACTTTTCTTGAATTTTTACAATTTTTAATCAACACGTAATATTTCAATTATTTTTATCGCAATTTTATTTTTAAAAGTTTGCATAGTTTTCATTATATACACAGAGATATTTGAGAATTTTACTATGAGTAAACTAATTAATAAAAAATATCAGAATGATTAGATAGGAAAATATTTATAAATGAACGAGTTAATATAATCCAAAGAAATTTTCGTTTAAGATCTTTCATTAAAGTGTGCATAAAAACTAGAAAAATTCTCAGGGTTTAATTAATCGAATACGAAAATCGAAATAATTTTATTGATTTAACATCATCTATAATTAAAATCCATCATAATGTTTTCGGTTATGAGGATTTTATTCCAAAACAACGTCATGTTGTTATCATTACAACGTATTTTCATTAGCTATAATACAAAATTTGCTCATGTATTATTAATATTAATGCATTCACATTGAATGAAATTCAATGTTTTCATTAAAATTTTCATAATATGTTAAAATGTTTGTAAAGATATTAAAAATCTTGTTTTTGGCTTTTAATATATTATATTTCAATATATACAGAGTATTAATATATTCATGAAATACCTTTAGAAGATTAATTCTAAAGGTTATAATAAATAACATAAAAAGGTTGCTTGAAACTTATTTATTAAATTATAAGCACTTTAAATTTACATTGAATAAAACAAGACAAAACGATCTCTTCTATTTGCTTTATCTAACTTCAATTGCAAATATAATTTAATAAATAAATTGATATTTTTGTACACTATTGTACAAATTGATATTTTTGTCTTTGTTTTGATCTCTAAAATTAACTTTCTAAAGATCTTATAAATATATTAGCATTCTATATAATGATAGTATAATAACCATAATGCCAATAATTGATAAAATTTTTTTTCAGACAGGAATGTTATCAATCGTCGTGCCACCAGACTTTATTTCTGAGGATACTTCGAGTGATGTCATGGTTCGAGAAGGAGGACAGGTAAATTAATAATAAATCATTAATTAAATTTATTATAAGATTTCTGTTTTAATTTTTGCACGGGAATAAAATGGATAAATAATATATAAATTTCCATAAAATTTTGTATAATTGAAACGAACATTTTTCATTTTTGAATGAATGAAATAAAGAAAAATTTTTAATTCCTATTATTTTCTTCTTGTAAGAAAAAAATGACACTTTTTATTTAAGTTATTGCTTCTATTTAAAATGTTGATGATTCTTAAATGAAAGAGATATTAAGATAAAAAAAAATTTTATCTTATAAATATAATTATACAATATCAGATAAAAATTAATTTTCATGAAAAAAAATTTTTTACGAATTTATTTTTTAAAAATTTATCGTTCTTTGGAAATAATTATTATTCTTTTTTTGTATATTTGATGTTATTCATACAATAATAATAATTTATAATTAAATACAAAAAAAGTGATTTAGATCAAAAAAGTAGCATAAATTAAATGAGATAAAATTGTTATGTTAGATCAATTTATAATTACTTAATATTTTATTGATATGTATTATATCTTTCTTCATTAGTAACGATGCTGCTAAGTTTAAATGTATCTAAATTCAAATCAAATTCAATGCAAAAGATTCATTTCATTCATAAGAATATTATATATATAAATAGCATATTAAAGAAATAATGATTCAATATGATATTTGTGAAATATTTGTAAACTGATTTCAAAAGAATGAATGTTTATCTATTTCGAATATCTTAGATTAGAATATTAGAATCAATTAAATTTTTTATAAAATATGAATAATAATCAAATTAAATACAGAATTATAATAAACAGAATTCTTATAATTTTATTTTAATTTTTCCATTTATAATTGTTTAAAAATTTTTTATAAAATATGAATAATAATCAAATTAAATACAGAATTATAATAAATAGAATTCCTATAATTTTATTTTAATTTTTCCATTTATAATTGTTTAAAAATAATTTAATTTATATTATAGTTTGAAAAATATATAAAGAAAGATAATGTTATTTACTAAATCAATTATTTATCGATTATGAAAATTATATTATGCAAAAATGTTAAAGAAAATTAATTTTAATTAAATTGATAATTTTTAAGAAAATTTTTAATAACCTAAAATTTCGAATCTACTCAATTCTTAATTTTTGAAAGCATTCTTTTCATTTCTAAATTCATAAAGATATTTAAAAACTAAATACTAATATCTTTTTCAAAATAATTAAAAATACCTTGAATCTGACTTATTTCCGATCCATATTTGAATTTACTTGCTCTTATCTATATATTACTATAATTAAAATTCATAAAACTGCTCTACATAATTGAATTTAATCATCCTAAATATCTTTACTTGATATATTTTCAAATCAATATCTACACAAACTGCCGTATTACAAAAGAAGAAAAATCTATGAATATTGTTGAAAAATCTCAATAACCTGTTGCTTGTATACATATCAAAATAGAACATTTCGTAAAAATGTATTTGATATAACGTGTAAATATTTCCGTTTTCCCAAATTTTTTTCAAAAGAAATGTAAGAAATATTACTTTTCTACGAAAATTCATCGATGAAATACCTTTAAAAAGCTCGTTACGCGAAAATCACGCTATAAAATTCTATATCTAGTCATAGCAGTAAATTAATTGTGCCTATATCGCGTTAGCATTCAATCTCAGTGAAATTCGGTAATTAAAACTATAGATCGCTCACTAAATTTCGCTTGAGCACGATTAAAAAGCCGCGATGAAATGACGACGTAACTCACGGTAATATCCTTTAGGGATATTAACGAAAATTCATGTAACAAGGGCGAAGGGGAATTTGTATTAACCCTTGTTTGTAATATGATAAAATCAGTCGTCTAATTAGAGGGGAGAACAGATCAACAAGATTTACGAACTTTATGCATATTGTAATTTGTTAGGGCTGAGAACTATAATAATTAAGAATGTCGTATTTATACAGTGTGTCGATTTTACCTATAAATGAAATATTTTTTAAAAGAAGAATATTATGAAAAAAATATTTGTAACAAAAGTTATTAGATTATATATATTTATATAGTATTAATAGTTTCTTTATAAATAAGATCATATAAAGATGACATACTTTTTTTTAATAATGGAATTATATAATTTTTAATATATTAATAAATATATATATTATAAAAAAATATTAAATTATTTGTGTCGAAAAATTTTTACTTTAAGAAATATTTTGACTTATAATAATTTTCATAAAATATGTTGTATGAAAAGTAAGAAATATGCAAAATAATATTCTACTTTTCATATTCTTTTTGTCTTTTATATAATAAATTTTACAAATTGCAGGTTAAAATATTTCTTAAAAATTTTTCATATATAAAATAAAATTATAAAATAAAATAAAATAAATTTTTTAATAATTTAATAATACTTAATAAAATTTAAAATTAAAATTAAAATTATATGATTTTATTTAAAAAATTCAAATTGATTTTCACATGATCTTTATGTGTCAATTTATTAAAAAACTATCAATATTACATGATATATCTGCTTATATTAAACACTTTTTGTTTGAAAAGATATTTCATTATATTTAAAGAAAATAGACACCAATATTATTAAAATATTTAAAAAGAAATTATTATTTGTTATTAAATAATATTATTTTATAAAATTTTTTAATACTTTAATATTTTTTTTTCAATATTGATCAAATAAAATTAAAACATAATTCTATTTTTAATATTAGTATTAAAAGAAAATAATGCATGCATAAGATATTTTTTCCAATTTTTATCTATTATTCTTATAAATTTTTATAAAATTATATTATTTTTATAAATTTTCAAGAAAAATAATTTTCTTAATAAGTTTATTTAACATCATTATTTATTTAAGACAAATTATATTTTAAAATTTAAAAAAGTATGTTAATGTAAAATTAAAATTTCAAAAAGTAATTTCATCGATAAAATTGCTAAAAAAAATGTAAGATATATCACAATTGCCAATCTAGTACCTATTTCGTTACTACCATCCTGAAACGTGAGGTTTATCAAAAATGAAAATTTCAATTCCGTCGTTTCTAGCTAACTCGACTATTGAAATGAATAGAAGATAAACATCCGGTTGATAAATTACTACTAATTCATGTCCTAGCATTAGAGTTAAGCAGTAATCAACTATATTTTAATTTTTAATTGATTTCCTAAAAATAATCACGGTAATCATTATAATTATTAATTGAATAATCATTACAAGAAATAATTTATCCTAACCTTACCTAACTTTCTACAATATTCGTTTTAAAAAAATGATGTTACGTGTTTGCGTCACGATACATTTCTACTTTATCTGAATTTCAATGCGCGACTCCGGCTAGAAACTTTGAAACTGTATGTTTCCTGTATCATCCCACACATTTAAGATATCGGTCGATGGCCTACCTGTGTCCTTAATTTAAAATTGATAAATACATTTTCCAAGAAACGATCTGGAAATCTGGAACGCAATTTGCATTCTTTTCTCACGAATTCGTATTTCTTTTTAAATTCATAAAGTCGTGACTTGTATCATCTTATCGATACAAATTTGGTTTAAAAAGAATATTTTATACTTAACTAATACCAACTTTAAATTAAATAATTTCTATGAATTTGAATATGTGAAAATTTGCTATTGATTTTACTGTTTAAAAGATTACTAATATAAATGTCAGTGCACAATATATACTATATTTAAAAGTATATAAAGTATAAAAAGTATATATAAAAAGTTTTTGATCAAACGAAGAATATCTTTAAAATAACAAAATTAATTAAACAATTATTAATTAAATAAAAACAATATAATATAATAATATAATAATTGTTATATATAATATAATAATAATAATTAAAATTTTATTTATAAATTAAAAACATAATTAATTAAAAATAAATGTTTCTGAAATATATTTTTATAGTATAAATATCAAATTCATAACAAATCAGCTTAATAATGTAAATATAAAAAAGAAAAGAAAATAATTTCTTTCTTGTCAAAAAAAAAAATAAATAAATAATATAAATATTAAAATTTTAATACAATTAATAACTTCAATTATTGTATATAAAATTGCATATAAAAATAGTTATATATACATACAATGTTTAAACAATGTATAAACAACATACAAAATATAGTAGTATTCCAAAAATAATCAATCATGTTGAATTTATTATTATTAAATTTTTAATTTTAATTATCTAATGTACATAGATAATTTTTTATTATACGATCTTTCTTTTTTGAATTGAAATCAATAAAGACAAATGTTTAATTGCACAATTCTTTAATGAAAATAAAAAATAATAATTTTGCACGAAATAAAAAGATCATCAATTTTTTTTATATTTTACTGATATTAATGATGTTATACTTATGATAATAAAAATATGTATGAAATTAATGTAATTCCGTGTTTATGAAATTAATATAATTCATTATAATTACTAATTAATGCGAAATTAAATTTACACTATGAATTAAAATGCATGAATCGTAGTTTAAGTTATATGATGATTGAAAAGTCAATATAAATTATGTTTAGAATAGATTTAAGAATAGATTTTGTCTTATCTTCATTACATGGATATTTCATTTATGTGAATTTCATTTATATGAACAAAATCTTACATAATATCAAATTATCCAAATTCTAGCTGAGCTCCTATTATCGTCAACCATTATTCCAATTATATAAACGTCTTTATAATATAATTAGATATGTATATTAAATTTATGATACAAAATAAATTTATGATACAATATGATAAAAAATTAAATCAATAACTATCAAGTTATTATGTTTGTAAAATTGTTTTCAAATTTATATTTAATATATTATTATATTAATTTTAGAGAAAATGTTTCGTAAAGTTCTTATATAAATGTAAACTCCTATTAATAAGATAAAAAATTATCTAATGAAGAAATTAGCTAAATTATTATATGAGCATAAGATGTTCATATGAGCATTCTTTCCTGAAAGATTCATATAAATGGAATTCTATTATTGTAATGATAGTCTTTTTTTTTATCCTGACAATACAAATAAAATACCCATTATTTTCCACCATTTAAGTTCCATCACCATTTCTATTTTTTCTTACTTTTTCAATAGTAAGATTTTTCAACAATTCTTAAATACGAGATATGAAATTAAATATCAGAACTGATCTAGGCTGTTCACTAACACATTCGCGTATGCAAATTGAAAATTGATTATGTTTTTTTTTTCTACTCTGTGGAAAAAATATGGCTTCTAAAAGATAAAAGATAAAGGAAATAAAAAAATTCCACAAAAACTATCGAAACGAGATGTCGAAAGAGCGTGAGCCGATGAAGAATCTCATCGTGGAAATGAACGAAATTTTAAGCCGATTTCATTTTCAGATATTGTAAAACGTAGTTCAAATTAATCGAATTCAAGCGTGCACTTGAAAATCAATTTTTATTTTTGAATGAAATATAAATCGAATGGAACATTGACTAATGATAAATTGATTACGATTTGATCAACTGAGATCCGATATTCTTTAAGCCAATAGAAGAAGCTTTATCTTGTCCCGGAGAAATTAAATTGCGAGAGTAACCTCGATTATTCGAATTTTGTCTTTCGTTTTATTTTGACGGAATAAGCAGTTTCCATCATTTTATATTTTTTGTTTTTCTCTTAAATTAGGTAATATTATCAGGTTAATGAATTTTTTACGAAGTGAAAATTCATCGAATTTTTCACTTCATATTTATATAACATTAAATATCATTCCCCCTAAATACAATTACCATTGAAAAGAGAATTTAAACTTAACTTTAATTAAAAATTCATGAAACGTTTATAACGTAATAAAATTTGAAACGAAATTTAAATTCAGTTTTGAAAATTAAAAATTTATACAATTAAAAAATAATTTCTTTCCCATTATTTCTCTCAACTGCAAATGAAATATATCTATAGTTGAGATAAAATATCAGGATTGAGTATTTTTTATTTCAAATAAAAAGAATATATAATTATTTTAAAATAAAAAATAAATTTGTTTGAAATAAATACATTTGCAAGTTAATTTAAAAATGTTATTTGAAAAATAAATTTTCAAATAATTTAAAAATATTTTAGAATAATAGTAATATAAAATAAAAAACAGTAAATGATAAAGCTTATATTTTACGTAAAATAATTATATATTTAAGAAGTAATATTTCTTCTCAAGAAATTTTGGAAAAATTTTATAATTACTTTATAGTTTCAATAAATAAATTATTTAATATTTGGTTATTCGAATGGTACAAATACATGATATATATTTGATAATATATATTTGAATTGATATATTTAATAATGATTAATTTATTTTATTTTTTATAATACATATTTTTACATATTCTTTTACATATCTATGAAAAATAATTGAAAATTATTTAATTTTTAGTTATTTCGCAATATATTAACAAAGATTCTTTCTAACTGATTATAAAACTACTTATGTTCAAATGAATTAATATCTCAATTAATTCAAATAATCAATATTCTATTGTAAAATATTTCTTGAATTTCAAAAATTAATTTAATAATCTTAATTTAAGAATCTAAAAAAGTTATAATAAATCTATTAATATTATAATAAATTTTTTATTTATTCTCATTATTTTATAATGAGAATAATGATATATAATGATCAAATCAAAATTTTTTTACAGTTACAAATTTTATTATAAAAAAAAGAAATATATTGATTAATGCATCATTTTTAAAAAGTTATTTTAAAATAAGAAAAATATTTTAAATATTTTTTATTAAATAAATAAATTTATTGTTTATATTTAATGTCTGATCTTTTCATTTTAACAAAATGTATTAAAATTTTCATAAAAAGTATTATTCAAGAAAGAAATATTATTCAAAATTACAAATTTTGTAATATTTTAATTTCTTCTCAAGAATTCTCAAGAGATATAATCTGATTTCTTATTTGCCGAGAAATAAGAAATCCAGAAATCTGGTATAATAATAATAAATACAAGTTTCATTTCAGATCAAAATGTGCAAAGTTCAAAAGTCTAATAAAAAAGAAAAGATGCCTTGGGCAATAAAAATTGTAACAAAATATCTTGTATATTTTCTTAATGAAATTAAGTAAATATAAATTTGTAGTAAATATATAAGTTTCAAATAAAATAATAAATATTAAAATAATTTATTTTTCAAATAAATAAATAATTATTTAAATAATATTATTTAAGACAAAGAATATATAATATAATATATAATATAAAGAAATAAAATAAAAAAATATACACATAATAAGGCATTTACAATAGATCAATACGTTATAAATAATTTTCAAGAATCTGAAATAATACTCATAATCTGAAATAATACTCATAAATAAAGTATAAAGTATAAAGTATTTTATTCAGTAATCTTGATCTTGGATCTTAATCATTGATCTTAAATCATTGTCACTCTAGATAATATATAAAAAAACATATTTAAAAAATAAGTTGACCTTTATATGATCATATTCATTTCTCAAAAAACTGTTCACAATTGTCAAATTATATATCTCTTAATACTTAATACTTTGATCTGATTAATACTTACACTTACACTTAATACTTATATCTTCTAACAAGCTAATAACAAACCGAAATATTGTGGCCTGTTTTACAGATACTTTATATTGTATAATAATATCATTCAATTTTATTTAAAAGTAAAAACAAAATTTTATTCAATAATAATTTATTTTTATAATGTTCATTTCTGATATTAACAACTCGATTTATTCACTTATATTCGATGTTCCGTTGCATTTTCAAACATCTTCCATCACTTCATATGATTCAAAAATACGTATATATAGGAGGAATAAATTCATACATGTAAAATAATATATAATATAACATTTGTCACTCATCATACACTGGTGATAAAAGAAGTACTCAGATAATAATGTTTACGTGTCTCTAGAATTCTTTCTTCCTTTAAGTTTTCTCACACTTTAACAATACGAATTTCGTTCGTTCATGTATCGAACACGATTGTATGGAAATATTCCGATATATTCGTTAAATGTAATATAAATTGATTCGTGAAATTTTCGAAGATGATATATAGATATACATATGGATGTAGAAATAATCAATAATTGAAATATAACTAAAATTAAATGCAAAAAGTTGTTTTCGAAAAATAATTAACAAAAATTTAATAATTGTTGAATTTAGGAGTAATTTTCGTCTACAATCTAATAATTCTTTTAATAATATATTTGTCATATTTAGTCTATTGCATATATTATCTTTATGCATATATTATCTTATTATTGTATCTAATTTTTATTCTTAAATTTTAGAATAATAATTCTCTATTCATATTGTATACTGGCTCACGAAAATGTTTTATATAAACATTATTTTATATAAAAATTATCTAATTCAAATATTTTGATTTGAATAAAAGCTTGTGCATATATAGAACATAATAATAAATATTATTTAAATTATATAGATGAAAATATAAAACAAATTCAAACAAATAAATGCATAAAGAGTTATAAAATATTTATTAAAGCATTTCGCAGAATATTTGAGTTTATTTTTAATACATTTATATATGAAATTTTATTCAAATTTATTTCAAATTTTGTTGATATAATACATATATTGTATTCATAAAGAATATATGAATAAATTAAATATTCAAATATTTTCATGAATTATTATATATTCGATTAAATAATAGAATATTAATGTGAAATAGTTTATATTGCATATCAATTTCATTCTTATCAAAATCATTATGTGATATGATTTTATTCAAGCATAAAATATAATTATATTTCTTTTTTTTAAATTAGAACTTTAGAATATTTCTTTTATTATTTGTATAATTTTTTTTTTAATGTCAGTTTGCATAAAAAGATATTGAATGCAAAATCAAAAAATTAATATCACATATAATATTTCAAATTTTATACAATTTTAATATTAACATTGAATTTCATTCAAAATTTTATAATATATTATATGATATGTTATATGATTTCGCAAAATTTTCAATATAATTTTTTTATCTCTTGAATCTCTTTTATCAATCAATTTTCAAATTATTATTAATAATTGCAAAAGTATACTCCAAAATTAATATTATTTTTTTCAAAAATAAGCTTTCAAAATTTAAAAGCTTATTCTATTTCTAAAATATAATAAAAATTTATTAAAACTAAAATATAATAAAAATTTATTCTGCTATATTTCCTTTCACGAAATCTTTGTTGTCAGCAAAGCAAAGAATATTACGAATTTAAGCTACTTATGATTTTCTTTAGCATAATTTATGTTAAATAATATGTTCGTAATTTTATAGTTAAAAATTTTAATAATTTCAAAATATCTATAAAATATAAAATATATAATTATAAAATAATTATTAGATCAGAAAATAAATATTTTCATTAACTATTAAACAGAAAATCCTTCAATAATAATTAAAATGTATCGCATAAAACTTTTAAATTTTAATTTAATTCCATAATAGTTCGTCACGGAAATTTCAAAATCATTTAAATTTAAATAAGCTTAATTAGATAAAAATATTTTTTTAATTATTGCTGTTTTATTTTTTACTAGAAACTTGTATTTAGCTATTGAATTTTAACTGAATATGAACAAATATATATTTATATGTATATATAAAAATTATTTATGATTGTTACAGTATAATTTAATTATTTTGATTTATTATTATTATTATTATTTATTATTTTAAAACTTAAATATTTAAATTTGATCTTTCCATACTATATCATATATATGAATAATATAAAAATTATTAAATAAGTAATAATTAAAGTAATAATTAAATAAGTAAGAAACCAAATTGATTTATTGCAGTCATGCTAACCAATTAATTTTTTTAAAAAATAAATAATAATCATTTTAGCAATAAAATAAATTTTTCAAAATTGATAATAATATTCACTCACATTAAATAAATAAGAATGAAAATATTGTATTGTGAATATATTCATAATTAAAATTTTAATAAAAATAATTGATTTTATTTCTCTAAAAAAAAAAAGAAATATAATAAAGAAAAGTCAAATAACAGAGAAAAAATATAAAATATTGTTTTTGTTTTTTAACTCAAAAAGTTTTAAAATATATATCTATATCTATAAACAAATAAATCAAATGAATAATTTTAAAAAATTTCGAAATTTAAATAGAAATTTTCGTAACTTGAAAATTTATATTTTTCTATTCGAAATTTATTTAATTGAGATTTGATTGTATATGATTTTATTAAAGACAAAAAACATTAATGACTTTTATATAATTTCTAAATGTCTATTCATAGAAAAGCTAAGAATACTTCATAATTTCTTATTCAATTAGTTGATAAATAAGTTAAATCTTTTTTTATTTTAAAAAAAATTTTTATTAATTATTTAAAAACAATTTTATTAATAATGTTGATATTAAAATTTAATTCGATTATATCAATTGTATATTATGATAATAATAAATATAAATCATATAATAAATATGTTCAAATTCAAAATTCGAGCTGTATCCAATTTTTGTAGAAAAAAATCATCATTCTATCAATTCATAAAATATACAAAAGTCAAATTTTTTATGATATAAAAAATTCAAGAATAGCTCTAATAATCTCTTTATAGCAATTAATTTTCATAAAAACATTTTTCTTATAGTTTCAATCCCTTAAGAAATATTCCACCATTCTTTATTCCCGTTCTTTTTTTTATACTATTTATTTGTTGGATGTTAACATCACATATTTCTTTACATTAACCATTTTTTTTATAATTTTAGATCCTTTCTTAAATACATTTGTCTTATTTAAATTTAAAACTTTGTATAAAAATTTTAACTTTATTTCTTCAATTCCTCGTTCATCCTTTTCTGTGACTTATTTATTCTTCTTTGATCAATTTCGAATTATTTCATTGAAATATACATAGTCACAAAAATGTAGGAATAGAGATTTCTGAAATAATTTCAAACAATATTTTCCTTTGTAAAGATTTTCGGCTTTGTTAACGAATTATTAGCAAAAAATATTGATTAATCACGAAGCGCATAGTTTAATCGAGCATTGGCTATGTATTGAACAAATTCAAGCAACATATATCCAAGAAAGTATGTTGAATATTATGATTTATTCATTCTTCGTGATACAATTCGATATAATTTTTTAATGATAAAAAAATATTTAATGTACTTTCTTCGATATAATTATTTTATTTGGATTTGTTTATGCTCGGTTGGCACATAGTCAACGCTACGCTATTGGCTAGTGTTTTTGTTAATAACTCGTTAACAAAACCACAATGAAAGTTTTTGCAAAGAAAATGTTGCTTGAAATTACCTCAGAAATTTCCAATTAACGAATGTTGCCACATTTTTGCAATACTCCGTATGTAATCTTGAACGAATAAAATTCGGTTAAGATACCGTGCATGAGCCTTAATTTTTCGAAATATATTTATACGTGACCCGGCCCCATACTGCAGGCGGCAATAACGAAGTCGATTCTCTTTATAATTCTAGTTTCATAACACGTACAGGTGAAGTTAACGTGCCGTGCAAGAGGCGTGCCCCCACCCCGCTTATCATGGAAAAGAGAAGACGGGAAGAACATTGTAATTCGGAAGCCATTTGCAGGAAGCTCCTTGAACCAGAAGTCTCATGGTAAGATTTAATATAGATGACGCTCTTCTACCATTTCGCCGATATAATATGGAAAATACAATTATGTTTTCCTCGGAACCAACCACAGGATTCAGTTCAGTATTTTAATTCCCTTATTTCACCACGAACGTAGAGATTCGTTTTCGAAACGAACCGCCTGCGGGAAACGTAACTTTTCGAGAAATTGTTAAGTAACACTTTGTGGAACACGCCATAAGGAATCCGATAGAAGCCCCGAATTTTTATGGAACATATTTACGATAAAATGCGAATGATTTTTGAAAAATATTTATTGTGCATTTCAATTTAAATATCTTGCCTTATAAAAAAATTATTTTTATTAGAATTAAATTATATAATATATACATATTACATAATATATACATATGTAATTTTACATATTATAAAGTAGAAGTTAATAATAAAGAAGATTAAGAAAATAATATAAGATTGCGATATTGTTGCATAAATTTTTTATTCAAATTTTTTATTATTGATGAAAAGCATATGTTAGTTTTATTTGTTATTATTTGCTATATTTATTGACAGAAAATATTTTTCAAATCTTTCTATTTACTATTTATAAATTCATTAATTAACGAAAATATTTAAGAAGATGTTACTGTTATTTATAACAGTTATTCGATTCGAATTATTATTTTCATCTCAATTATTATTAGCAAACTGAATACTATTAAAATATTTACTGTCACATTTACTATTTTAAAAAAGTAACTATTTACATTAATTATGTTCATAAATATATTTGTCTTGTATGTTTTTATAAATAATATATTAGATATTATTTATAGAATTTACATTTACATTTTTTAATTTTAATGACTTATTCACATTATTATTAATATTATTATTAATTCATGAAAAATCGCTTTTAGAGTTACATGCACAAATAAGAAAAAAATATTTGCTTATAATGCAACTGATTTAATTATTGTATCGTTAAGAATTTCATTTCTATATTTTTTTGTAATTGAATTAAATACATTATATAAAAAAATGTCTTACTTTTTCGTTAAATTCTATAGAAAAAATAAAAATAAAATTAAAATATTATGTGAAAAATATCAGAAAATTCTTCATTAAAAATTATATCAAAATTATAAAATGTTTTACAAAAATTATAGATATTTTTATTTATCAAATTATTTGATAATTTGATATTTGATATATATTCTATATATCAAATTATTTCATTTTTATGAATACATATTTGATATTAACATATGAACCATATTTTTTAAAATATAATATAAGTTACAGAAATATAAGTTACAGAATGAGAAAAAAATGAATAAGAAAAAAATTGTCATTTTTGCAAAGACAATAGAATTCACATTTTCTTTTTTTTTTTTTCAAAGCAAAATTTAAATCATTTCATAATCGAGGCATCAAAATATTCTCAGAATATTGGAAGAAAGTTGTAAAAAACTATGGTGATTATATTTTTGATGAATAAAAAATTTTCACACATCTAGTTTCAAACTAGTTAAGTTTTAATCACATTTTTTCATTCAATATTTATTAAAAGTAACTTTTGTCGAAAAAATATTTAAAAATATCAAGTAAATATCAAAATGAAAAATAATAAATTGTTCAAATAATAAATTTATATTATTCATCATTTATTATTATTATTTTTATTATTATTTTTTTATTACTATAATTTAATAATAAATTTTTAAAAAGAAACTAACAAATATTTCTAATTTCTTAAAAAATAATATAATAATTTACATTGAATCTCTTTCTAACAATAATTGTAAAATTATACAATATTTTGATTTTTATTTTTTACTCTCGACAATTCATTTTGCTTGTGCCAAAATTAAGCGTTCCTCTGCTGGAAGAGGGAAAAAAAGGAAAAAGAGGAAAAGGAAAAGAAATACATTCTCGAAATAGTGCAGCTCTTTAACAATATCACCGGCCATTCATACAACTCTATTACGCACTCGAAATATCGCGTAATAACCCCGTTGAATACAAAACGCAATCGTTAGATATAAACGTTGAAGCCTGGTGAAAATGATCGACAGATAGCGAATCGTAAAATCGCATAATATTTGATGGATAGAAACATAGTTACTCCTCCATTATTTCTACGTAGATATTTCGTCCTAAACGACGTATTTAGTATTCACTTCAGCATGGTGTTACTAATAGCAGGCGAATTACAGCGCACTGTCGACGATGTATGCGGACATACCCGTTGCAACACGTGCTAAGTGCAGTGGCCCTGACTGCGTGCAAAGGGGATAGCTTATTGTTGGCTTACAATGGCGATAATTATTGGATATTGCAGAAGAAAAGTTGTGAGCCTGAACAGAATCTGAAACTCTATCATCCAGTAAGACTTGTCTTTGATTTTGTATGAATCAAAACAGAACCATTTATTTTAATATACGAATATAATTTTGAAAATGAAAGTATGTGTTATATTTGATACAATACTCTTTAAATAGTATTTGAAAATAATCGAATGGTTTTTCTTCGTAAATAAATATTATTTACCATTATTATTATAATTTGTTTACATCTTTAATTTTTTTCGATACAAGCTCTTAGGTTTTAGATTAAGGAATGAATAAAGAAAAGCCGCATTGTTTTTAAGATAAGCCAATATTTTAAATAAGATTAATGTATTTTATTTTAACAGATATTTTTAAAATAAAATATTTTATTTTCTTATGCTATATGTTTAACGTTACTTATTCCAAATTCTAAATATTACATTATGATCTTTCTTCTATTTCCCATTTTGGATCATGATAAATTGAATGTTCTCCATATATTAGTAATATTTTGAAGGTTTGAGTTTCCTTCAAATCATTCTGAATTTTCATCCATAACTCTGACTATTCATTTTTAATTTTTAATTTATTGAAGAGATGGTGGGTTTCTTGGCAAGTCGCGAGTTATATTTTTGTAATTACTGACGTTATACCATGTTAATCTAGCCTTGTCGGGAATTTAAACGGAATTCGATGATTTATGATTTACAAGCTCATTAATTAGCGATTTCCGTTGGAACAGCTAACAAGCTGTTCGACGGATTTACGGAAGTTTGCTTTTCAACTGCAGTTTTCCTTACGTAAAATTAATCCTTCCACAGTGTAATAAAATTACGAGGAATTCAAAATAAACAAGTTAAAATATAATTGAGGCAAGAGAAGAGTAGCTCCATTTTCATTAATTTTGGAAAAATTGAAAAATATTTCTTATAAAATTATTATTCTGGGTTGAAATTAAAAAAGGAAATGTGATTAAAAAAATATTTTTCTTTTTACACAATAAGTATTGATCGTTAAATCGATAAATCTTTATTTCGAATCTTTAAAATTTGATACTGTTCTGGGTACACAAACATATCGAAAAAATTATTATTTTGTATTAATAATAAAATAACACAATAAAATACACAATTTATTAATTTATTGTTTTTTTATTAAAAATAAAAAGAATATGTATATTGATATTTTTTCATATATTATTTCATATTATAAATAATTTAATAAATAAAATCATTTTAAATTCATATTAAAAAAAACAATAAAATCCAAAATCAGTAATAAATGGTTTATTTTTCATTTGATCCGCAAACAATATATATAAAGTATTTTTTTACGAATATTAAATATAATAATTTAAAACTGCTAAAAATTTACTTCTACTGCAAGATTTTCAAATATTTTCTTACTTATAAAAAGATATTTATTTTTAATAATTGTTATATGTTGTAATCATTCTGAATAGTATTGTGAAGACTTTTGTTATTCAGCAATCATTCATTAAAAAATTATTAACGAAAATGTTTCTTCGAAATAGTTTAGATTAATTTTAATCAAATGTGTTACTAGACAATTGATGGACATAGATTAATAAAACTAATCCAAATCTAATGCGAATCATTAAATCTAATAGTTAAATAAATTTTTTTAATTTTAATTTGGGATAAAATTAAATTTAGAATTAAAATTAAAATTAAAATTAATTAATTAAAATTAAATTAAAATTAAAATTAATAAAAGATAAATTGATTCATATCAAACAAAAATTTAATTTCTGGATTTGTTTTATTTGGATTGAATTAGATTAGCTTAATAACTTTTTAATAAACAATAACTACTAATTAAAATTTTCACAACACTATTCAATATGATGATTTTGATATTAAAAAATCATCTAAATCAGAGAATAATAATATTTTCTTATTGTCATTCCTTATTAATATCTTTTATTATCAAATACCATCATTTTCTTATGATTCAATTCAAGGATTTTTCACATAATTTCATGTAAATATTATACAAAAAAATTTTTCGTAAATTTCTATTATTGTTTTTAATATTGTAATGTAACATTTAAAATATTATAAAATAGTTATTAAATTTTATTTATACAAAAAGACGTTTATTCTAACGAACAAATTACATTACAATAATATTATATTATATCATAATGACAGCATCTCAAACGATAAAGTAATATAATAATACAGTTTCCTTAATTAATTCTTACGGATAACATCTTGAAGAGAAATGACAGCCTCGAGCACCTTCGTAAATTTTAATAACGAAAATTTCTACGTAACAATGATAAATTTTAATGTCATTAACATTTAGACAGCTGTGATTGTTGATCAGTTGAGAAATATATGATATACATTTGCTATTCGAGCGAACGATCATATTATTTTGCGTTATTACGTAATTAAATTAGAGATTTACGAATTTATGAAGCTACTCTTATATCTCGAAATTCTTAGAGAATCGATGTTTTCGCAAGTTTAAAACAAGGCACATTAAGAATAGCAAGAGAAAGGATAGCTTGTGTCTCTGTGCAATATTCTGGCAGAGAGAAAGAACAGATGTAACAAATTGCATTAAAACGTTTACTCTCGACTAGTTTTTTCTTGGTCAGTATAAATGAATTTTAGTGTTACGATTATGAGATGAATAATTGAAAAATGTTTAAATATAATATTTGTTTGAAATAGATCTTTCTAAATATATATAAATAGTAGTATATTCGAAAATTCTTGAATAGAAAATATGATTTCGTATCTATACGAAATATTTTTTCGTTTTAGATAATTTTAAGATATTTATTTTGAATTGCATGCAACTAAAATTCATATTTTATTATTATTAAATTTCTTTATAAATGTTCTTTAAAAATTCTTTATAATTTTTAAAATATTATTCATCAAAATTTCTATTTTATTTTTTATTTGTATTACTTCATTTTATAATTATAAGTACATATAATTATTTTATAATAATTTATTTGGAATATTAAATTATTTTAATATTTATTATTTGATTTCATTATAAAAATATAAAAATGTTTTTTTGTAGTAGAATAATTCTCTTGTACATGGATTTAAAATAATATTCTCTAAAATAATATTCATATTTTTTCTTATATTTTTTCATTTACATGATATTGTTGATCTGAAATATAATATATGTATTTTTTAATTTATGTATAGAGAATTTTAATATTAATTATTTTCTAATTAATTAATTTTAATTATTAATTATTTTCTATTCTTTATTATTTTTTATAATCAAAAATGATTGATAAATAAATCAATTGAAAATAATTTATTTCTCAAATAAAATTTCATAAATTTATTTTCAAACATATTTATTTTTAATGAATTTATTTTTTATTTTATTTAAATTAATCATTTTTTCTTTTTATATTTTATTTCTATTTCAGATAAAAAATATCCAGTTCTGATATCAAATATCTAAAACTTTCAATAAAAGTTTGCCTTTATATATATAACAATTCTTTTTTTATTCATAGATATGTATAATAATAAAAATATATGAACATATATTATATATAAATATTTTATGTCATTATATTAAAAATGAAAATAAAAATAAAAAATTATAAAAATAAACATAAAAATAAAATTTTGAAAAATCTAAGCTATTTAATTAAATTAATAAAATCTTAACGAGTAATTATCTTATTTAGTGTCCGCAGTGAGCGAATATCAAGGCGAAGAGTTGAAACTGACAAAGATTTCAAGAAATGAAATGGGAGTTTATCTCTGTATCGCGAGCAACGGTGTGCCACCAGCGGTCAGCAAACGTATTTTTATCAACGTTCATTGTGAGTAATAATGATTACACCGTAATAGTAATTGATAATTTACTGATTGCATTCTATACGAAACGAAAGAAAACATTGTAATAAAAATTCTATCTGGGATTCTGTTTCACAGTCTCGCCGGTAATTCATGTGCCTAATCAACTGGTAGGTGCTCCTCTGAGTACAGATGTGGTCTTGGAATGTTTTGTCGAGGCTTCGCCTAAGTCGATTAATTATTGGGTCAAGGATAACGGTAAGATTTTCTTTTTTGATAATTTGTAATCTTTTGTGTAACATTGAAACGAGAGATTGAAACTATTTTATAATGGAGAATAGGATAAAATGGAATTTAATTTTTTTATGTTGAAAAAAGACGAAAAGCAAAAATGTTATTTATTATGAATATTTCTTTCATTTTGTTTTTTTTTGTTTTGAATCTTAAATGAATCTTTATTTATTTATATATATTTATTTATTATTATATATTTATTTATTATTATAAGAGAAAAATATTTAGAAAAATGAAAATGAGGAAAAAAAATGAAATTTTTTGAAAGTATTAAATATTAAATCTCATCAAAATGAGTAAACTAGGATAAAATAAAGAATATTCATTTAAAATCATTTAAAATTACAAAATCTTTATTCATGAAAATTATTAATCTATATAAAACTTTAAATTTTAAGATGAAAACTATTAATCTATATAAAATAGTTATAAAAATGAATAGAACATTTAATATTTAAAATATAAAACACATAAAATATAAATATAAAAGCTAAAAACTCAGAATTTTTTATGAATAATAATACAAATATTATCTTCTTTTTCCATGCTGATGCGTTCATATATCAAGTCAACAATTAATATGTCTATTCAATCAAATGATTTTAAAACAAAATAAATTGTATATTTCGCAAGAAATGTTTCCATTTTACTTTATATAAAATATTTCTTAAATAAAAAAAATGTAAAATTTATTGGAAAACTATATAACAAAAACAACTCAATCAAGTAAATAGTTAAAAACTTGAAAGGGATATAACATAATTAATTTTTTCAATAATCAAGTAGAAATACATATGAAAGACAGTCTTTTAAATTTTTAATAAAATCATATGATTTTAAATATAATAATCGATTTCGACTATAAAATTTATTTATGTCTTGAAAAATTATTAATTTAGAAGATATAATTTAAACTTTATCAAATTTAATATATACAAAACAAAAAGAATAGGAATAATAAACAATTATAAATAAGAATCATGTTTTTTGTTTTCTACATAATAAGTTTTGCAAATTCAATATATTCTAATTTTTTAACATAATTAGATTAATATTTTTTTGTAAAAATATCGATTGTATTTAAAACTACATGATTCCATTTAAAAAATATATGTCATCTTCATGCAATGTTTATCTGTAATCTACAAAAATACTAATTACATCTTTGAAACTATTCAATTCTTGTCTGAGTTTTTTTTTTATGATGGATAATTTTTCATAATTTACATATTTTGTTTATAATCAGATATCTTTATATATATTCCATTTTATTTTAATCTAAAATTATCTAAAATCTCTCATTTTATTATATATACATATAGACATATTTTAAAAAAGCTTCATTATTTACATTTTTAAGATAAAAAAAATAAGGTTAAGTTGAAAAATACAATATAAAAATTATAAAATCGAATACTTTACTTATCTCAATATTTTTAATATTTAAGTTAAAAAATAGTTATTATATATACTATTATATTGAAACTTTTACATTTTAAATTTGTCACGTTTTGATATATATATATATATATATATATAAGAAAACGTTTTCATTAGGTTATAGTGAATCATAAAATGCTTTGATAATTTAAATTCATGCTTTATTTTTTAAGAATAAATTTTATTTTATTTTTTTTTTCTTAAATTACGTACAAATTGAGATGTAATAATCTTATCAAAATCAAATGATTACGTATATTAAATAATTGCAAAGCGGAGTACGAAAATTTGAAATAAGTTTAAATATTCAAAAATTGAAATATTTCCATAAGTAAATATTACTTGAGAATATTTTATTTATCAAAATTATAGGTAAATATTATTTTCTTATTAATTATATATATAATTCCGTATAAATGAAATATTTGTTTTTCATTTAATTGAATCGCAATAAACATCGAAAATAAGTTCGTTTTATTTTTATTTCTTATTTCTTGTATAATTAAAACTAAATTTTTTTATATGTATGTTATACATATATAGGATATCTCAATATAATATATATTCAAGAAGAAGTTTAAATTAATTTTTCATGAATAACTAAGTAAAATATAGAATAAAATTTCTTCATTTAAAATTTTACTATTACTTTATTATTATTTTCGAAAAATAAAATTTATATAAATATCGATTGAATCTTATTTATTAAATTATAAACAATTTAAGTTTGTATTAGATAAAAATAAAATGTAAATAGAAATCGCTCTATCTCTATTACGTTGTCCTTGCCTTCATCTAATAATTATTAATTCATCACATGAATTAAATTGTATTAATTTAAATTGTATTAATCATACTTTAGTAAATAACCGTAAATATTTTTATTTAGCAACTTTTGTATTTTTTTGGGTCTTTAAAATCCAAAAATATCGCACAAATATATTAATACATATATATAATAAAAAAGTCATATTTAAAAATAATAATATATGCTTTTCTGAAAAACTCCTATAAAGAAACAAGAATTTATAATTTTAATTTCGTTAAAACATGCAGAAATCGCTTATGTATCATAAAATTTTTTAAGCTTTGAAAATTATTTTCTGAATGCACAAATGAAAAAAAAAATATTAAACATATTCATTTCTATAACAGAAAGAGTAAAACTTAACTGTATAAAAGAAGTTTTTTCGGTATATTATTTAATTTTTTATTAAATATTTTCTTTAGAATTTTTTAAATGTTTTGTTTAAATTTTGTACAAAAGCAATATAATTGTTATAAAAGTATATTCAACTAATATTATTTTTTTCGATTTTTTTTTTATTCTTTGATACATTTTAAGATGCAAAGAATATGCATTATATAATATAATAATGCATTCTATTTATAACATTTTCTTATACTAATCAATTTAAAACTGTGCTAGATCTATCAATCAAAAAATAGGAACCTAAAATCACTCCGTTAACATTAATGTGATTACAAATCGTATCTTACCCGTTTCCTTTAAAAATCGATATCATGAAAAATTAATTTCGTACAAATCAAGATCTAAGCAGGAAGCTCTCTAGTTCTTCTACTATTTCTGTTATAAAAGACTAAGACATTATCTAATAAAAAGAAAAACTATTCGAATATTTCAAACGACTATTATTTAATGATATTTATATCGATATATAATAAATATATATATAATAATATTTAATATAATAAATAAATGACATTATTTAAATTTTATCTCGTGTAAAATGAATGAAAATTTTATCTATTTTTTTGATATATTTAAAGTTTTTATAAATGAATAAATGAATAAAAAAATAATAACTTATAATAAATAACGATCTGATAATAAATAATTTTTATAAATAAATGAAAATAGAATAGAAGTATCATTTCTGAATATTATAATTGATATAATTTACTTTGACATATTATTCATATATCAATACTTTTAAATCTTCTATAAATATAGAAATATACATATAGTTGCTCACAAAAATATTTGAACATTATTTAAAATTTGAAATTTAAAGTAAATTTGATAAATTTATTTTATCGAAAGATTGATTTCAATTAGGAATTTCTATTTTATCAAAACTTGAAATATTGCAAAATAATTGTAATTATATTTAAAACTTTTTAAAGAATTCAATCTTGTAAAAAATAAATATAGTAAAATAGTTATCCAAATTTCAATTATCTAAATATATGGAAAGAATATATTTAAACTATTAAAATATATTAATAATTTTATATTAAATATATTAATTATATTAAATAATTGTAATTATAAATAATTAATTATATTAAATATATTAATTTTTTATATTAAAATAATATATATTAAAATATGTGTAATCAAATGTATGTATTTGAAATAAACTGTAAAAAGATTCTGAGAAATGTTATATTGGAAAGATATCTAAAAACAATTAATTTATTTTACATATACTATATTTTTTTTATTATGTATATATTATTTTAAATATTCATATTTGAAAATTATTTAATTTCTAATTGTATTCACAAATTTTCTTTCTAATCAATTATTCGAAAGACAGTTTATCAGAAAAATTTTATTTGCTTTAGATAATCAAAGTTTTAAAATCAATATTTAATTAGAGAAAAAAAAACAAATTATTAATTGGTACATCTTATATGTATATCCGTTTATCTTATAATTCATGCATTTTTTAATAATATATAAAATAAAATAGTGATTATTATTGTAGATATAATAAAATAACCAAATATTTAATAATTTAAATGCAATTGATATAATACATAATACAATATATGAATATATACAATCTTGATATTACAATTTACTCATAATATGTTCATTACTATTTCAATATAAATATACTTATACATTCAAATATTTGTAATTTAAAATTATATTTTTGTTACAATTAAACTAATATACAATATCCATATATTTCTATATTTAAAATTAGACAGATGTAAGTATGGATATTATTTACACATTTAATTTTTGTAAATTAAAATTATTCTAAATAAACAAAAATTAAAATTTGAAAAGAACTCTTTATTAATAATATTTTATTTTATTAATCAATCAATCGCTTTATTATATATAATCGCGATAAAAATATCATCCCTTTGATATCTCATAACAATATATCTCAATCTTGAGGAGATTAATATATATTTAAAATCATAAATTCATTCATTTTCATCAGAAACAATGAAATCAAGAGATTATTTACATCTTAGCGAAAAGATCGCTTTAATTAAATATATTAATTATGATTAAATCGTTTATTTGCAACCTTTATTCTCAAATATGGAATCACAATAAGAAACAGAATATGTCTTCTGTTCTAATAGATTTAATACTTCCTTGCAGGAAGTTGGCAAAAAGTAACAGACGAATGCAGGAATTACACTCGGCCGTTCACAAATATATTCTCCGTGCAGTTTGTAGCCTAGTAGCTGTATACATACTTTCGCTTCAGTGCAATTTCTATGAAACACTTCGTCCCAATGAATTCGTATGTAATTTTCACCTCACATGGAAAATCTGGTAGCCCCCTTTTCTCTATTTTATTTACGTACATACAGAATATTCCAAAAATATGGTAGTATAATTTAAATTTTTGAGATTTCTAAAATTCGAGAGAAAATTTTTGTTTTGACTTTGTTAACGAATTATGAGTTAGGATGGTACAGATGGAAGAGATAATTTAAGCGTGAAAAAATAAGTCACAAATATACAATTTTTTCATTCGAATTCTTTTCTTTATTCGAAACTTCGTTTTTGAATAAAGTTTATAATTAAAAAATTTTTAAATTTGAAAATTAAAAAAAATTAAAATTATTCTATGTAGAAATAAATAAATATAGAATAAAATTTTATCATTTAAATTTTTATTTTTGTGAAAATTGAGATTGAATTCAGTCATTGAATTTTTTTAAAATTCGATTTCCTCGAAAACTAATTTTTAAATGAAAAAATATATTTTCATATGTAAAATAATTTTCTATCGATAGTTTACTTGCTATAAGAAATTATCTAATTTCAATTATACTTAAATAATTTAATAAAATTTTTAAACTTGATTTACTCAAAAATGATTTCGTTATTTATATTTTATTTTGAGCCAATCTGTCTATCTAATTTCATTTATATTATGAATTACTGGCCATATATAATATATATAATGAAAAAATTATGCAATTGATGAATTTTCAAATTCAATTTTCTCGAAAATTAATTTTTATATGAAAAAAATTTATTCTATATTTTTTGCTTATTTATCGAAAACTTATTCATTCTATTCTAATCGGAGAAGTAGCTAATTTCGCTTGAAAACTAGAAAATTAGAAAATTCTTTGAATTTGATTTATTCAAAAACGAAACCTTAAATAAAATTATATTCTATATTTTAAATTAAATAT
>NW_006263901.1:97041-98060 GCF_000469605.1 Apis dorsata | reverse complement strand
ATATATATATACATGAACATTTCAGACTGTATATGTAATAAGGTGACTCGGAGCACATTTAAGAAGTGAATTTTCGCATACTTTTATATGTCATTCGGTATTCCTTCGCTCGTTTGCAATATTCTCAGACGATCTCGTACATATGAATATCTATCTAGATATATACCTTATCTTATACACTTATCCTTGTCCATTGAAATGAGTAGGTTTCTTTTGTAGTGAAAATTGAAGGCAAATTTGTTAACCTTTGGTAGTTTTAAGTAGGAAGAAAAAAGATGAAGGAGAGCGTGAACATTTGTAATTCAATCGATTTACTTTTGAGGATCTAGTTTCAGTCTAGAAGTCTTCATATACTTTACACGAGCTTGAGTAACAAGTTGTACTACTATACTGTACTAATATACTATTCTGCAATATACTACAATATAAGTCATGTTTTCACTTTGTACTTCTTGTTTGTTGAAATTTGTATATAGAGAATACTGCTTATCACTTGTTGTTATCATTGGATAATCATTATGTTAATACACGTATATTTTGTACATTAATGTTATTTAAAAAAGTGTGTATATATACGTATTATAAAATGGATAAAATATTAAATGTACCAATAATTAACTTGAATAATTCACTTTTTTTCTCTTGTTAAGTTCAATAGAAAATTGATTATTCGAGTAAATTGGGAGACAAATACTTTATATAAGAGGTTTTTAATTATTTATTTTGATTATTTTTAAGTTCTATTTAATTATTACATTTATTTATTACAAAAAAATGGATCATTTATTTATTATATATGTATTTTAGTATTATGAAATTGGAATTTGTAAAAGTAAAAGTATTTATTTACTTATAGAGAATTTAATATATATACACAATATATCAAAATATATAAAATATACAATATACAAAATATCAAAACTAATCAAAACTCGTTTTTAATAAAAATTTATTAATATATTATTATTATTATCATTATTATTATTATTATTATCATTATTATTATCATTATTATTATC
>NW_006263901.1:85440-96947 GCF_000469605.1 Apis dorsata | reverse complement strand
TATTATTATTATCATTATTATTATCATTATCATTATTATTATTATCATTATTATTATTATTATCATTATTATTATTACTATCATTATTATTATTATTATCATTATTATTATTATTATTATTATTATTATTATTATTATTGTTGTTGTTGTTGTTGTTGTTGTTGTTATTATTGTTATTGTTATTATTATTATTGTTATTATTATTATCATTATTATTATTATTATCATTATTATTATTACTATCATTATTATTATTATTATCATTATTATTATCATTATTATTATTATTATTATTATTATTATTGTTGTTGTTGTTGTTGTTGTTGTTGTTATTATTGTTATTGTTATTATTATTATTGTTATTATTATTATCATTATTATTATTATTATTATTATTGTTATTGTTATTGTTATTATTATTATTGTTATTATTATTATTATTATTTGTTTATAATTAATTTTTAAAATTTTAATGTTTTTATTTTTGTTTTTTCCAAATATAGAACAAAACTTTAAATATATGATGTGTTTTAGTTTTAATTCTAATAAAATATTCTTAAACAAAATTATATTCACAACAAAAAATAATAAAAAATTTAATAATAAATAAGACTTACTTAACTTACTTAAAATATTTTTGTTAAAAAAATAAATTCTATATATAATTCATTATTCTCCAAATAGAAAATTTAAAAATTTTCATTAAAATCAAAATTTTTTTAGATTAAATGAATTTTTTGTGAGATTATGTATGAAAATTTCATAACTAACAGAAATTTGAACACAATCTATAAAAGATTGTTTATTTTCATATAGCAATTGATACAAAAACATAATTTATATATTAATAAAATATAAATTTTCTTTTATTTTTTAAATAAATGTCATTTTTATAAAAATTGTCCCTTTTATTTATTGCAGCGATGATAATATCGAGTCAACAACACGACGTGCAAGCAATCATGAAATCACAGTTCGAGGTTCGAATGATATTAACTATTCGCAATTTGCAAAAAACTGACGTAGGTAATTATAAGTGTGTGGCCAAAAATTCTCTTGGTGATGTTGAGAGCAGTATTCGATTGTATGGTGAGTATTTATGAACTTATTTTCAATCAACTCTAAATAGATAATAATTTATAACACGATAAAATAAATTTATTCGCAATATTTATAATTAATTCTGACATTTTTCATTATAAAATTAATTTTTAATTTTAAAAATTTTTATTATCTTGTCTCTCTCTTCTTATTTCTTTTACTTTCATTTTTATTAATTAATAATGGTACAAATAATGATAAGTAATATTATTTTCCAAATTTTAATATAAAAGTAAAATTTTTTCTTTTAATTTTATATAATTATTATTAATTTTATACAATTATTAATTAATTTGCGAAATCAATGCGTGAAATAATGTATAAAAATGAATCTTTTTTTGATGTTACAATATTTATTGTAGATTGCTTACTGCATGATTCTATATTCCCAACGATAATTTTATATTCAATAGGTTCATCAAATATAAATGTATATGTAGAAGAGTAAGTAAAATATATAATATAAAAGCCATCTTAAATAGAAATAAAATTAGATTTTTAATTAAAAAAATAAAGATTAAAAAATTAAAATATAAATAGTATATAAATTCTATTAAATTTTATGATAAATTCTATATTATACAATTATTTTAAAATTATACATGACAACAAACACTATTCTCTAAAGATTTGAATTAATATTTATATTAATATTTGACAATCTTTAATACTTATAATAGATTTTGATTGCTTTAGAGAATGCACTTTATAATTTATATTGTATATCGAATATTATCATTATCGAATAATAAAGTTATTAACAAAATTATAAAAACTTGTTACTATTGCTAATATATAATATTGCTCTATGCTCTATAATTATATAGAATAATAAAATATATTATTCAATTTATTAAAATAAAAACCCTCTTAATATTATTTGCATTTTAATTTTTATATGCAAAAAAAAAATAATTATTTTTTTTAATTAATGAAAAAAGAATTATAAATAATTATATAATTACATATAAGAAATAGTAATTATATAAGAAAATGATATTAAGATTTTTATAAAAAAAAAATCAAATTTCATCGTCTTGATTTTTTGAAGTTATCTCATATTATCTCATAAAATAAATTATGATTATTATATATTAATTATTAATAATTATTTTTATTATTTTATTATTATAAAAAATAATAAAATGATCACATTAAAATGATTTGCTCTATATATTTCAAAAAAAAAAAAAGAAAAAGTTAAATTGTCTATTATTTCAAAAATCTGATTGCTAATAACTAAAGAAATAAAGATGGACAGACATAATTGGAATAATCCATTCTGTATTTCAAATAGAAAAATAAAATTCTATTATGTAAGACGAGGTAATTTAGTTATTTTTTCTCATTTTAATAATAAAACTAAAATGATTCACTGTATGTATTTTTAAAAGAAAAGAATATCATCTCAAAATAAATTTTAATTATTTCAATTATTACTATATTGCGAGTGTTTATATATTTACAAAAATTTCCAAAACATGCATAATGTACAAAGAAGAATATTCATTCATTTATAAAATCAAAATCTTTTTTTAGATGCTATTCATTTAATTGTAATGATGAAGATAATCATAATCTGCTATAACAATTAAAATATTTCAAGGTGATTCATTTTGTATTCTAAAAAAAAAAAAAAAATTCCGCGGAATAACAAACCGACAATTAATAATACTAAGATCAGTGGTCAGTCCAGCGAATAAGATTTAACAATTGGCGACATTCGAAAGTCCTGACGATAACGAGGGCAGTTGATTCGTTGAGAGCTTACTTAGGTTGATAGCTATTGCACAGGAAATTCGTCTCCGTTCTCTGTTATTTCACGGGTGATACGCAGCTAGGTTGGATGGGTTAACGAGTCTTTGCGGAAGATCCGAGTGGAAATTGTTAGCTGTCGGTGCATCTTGGATGAAAGACTGATCGTAATAGAAATAAAAGAAGCTCGTCTCGAACACGCTTTACAAGCATCCTCACTTTTCTACGGAATCCTCCGGAGGATTTTCTTCTCAATGTCTGCCTCCTTTCGGTCAATCCTCATCTTTGCGCATACGATTTTTCCAATCGGGTCAGAGCACTCGAGGGAACACATGGAGTCAATGCACTCGGCTTGAAGGGTCCATGTCCTTCATAAACGTCACATGGATTCTTTTGTATCTTAAGAATCAATTGTAATATAGGAATTTATTTAGAACAGCATAGATTCTTGTTTAAGCGCGAAAACATCGATGATAAGTGGAAATGGGATCAAATTGAATATATGTAGTCTAAATATTTTGTTGAAATGTTTTTATACAATTTTTATACAATAATAGTTATATAAAAATTATTTTGAATTATATACTAAAAAATTTTTTATTTATATAATTCTTTTATATTATAGTATATTTTTTTAATATCCTTTTATATTTATATTATATTTCTGATTATTTATCATACACATATGTATATTTATAATAGATAGAAAATATAACTTGTTTTATATAAACAGCTTCTAATATTTTTCGATTCGTTAATTATTTTTAATCATATTTTTACAATCATATATATTGATGTTTCGAACAATGGATTTTTTTTTCTTTTTTTCATAAAATATACATTATTTTTATCTTTATCTTATTTATCTTTATTCTCAAAATTAGTAATTAACATTTTTTATTTGGTTTTTCTTCATGTAATTTTTGGTAATTAAAATATACTATTCAAATATATTAACAATCATTCAATTTTTCTAGACACTTTTCTAGATAACTACTTATAAAGTATACTTCTTTAGATGATTTTTCTAAATAGTTAAAAAAGAAAAATTTTTATAAATTTTATAAATTAAAATCGAAATATTTCTATATTTTTAAAATAATTAAATTTTTAAAGTATGATTTATAATTTATTTTGATTACATTAGATAAATATATTTAATCATTATACTCAAAATATTATAAGATCGTAATTCTACAGGATCATTCTTGAGTTAAAAAAAGTTTTAAAAAAATATTGGAAATCATATTTTTAAATCCTAACAATATAATATTTAATAAAAAACAATAAAATACTTTTAAATATTTTGAAGAATCATATCTCATAAAAATAATATTTAAATATTGAGAGATAGAAATAATTTCGCTCTCTCTCTTTTATATCTATCTCTATTATATCTATCTTTTTATCTCTATATCCACTTCTCAATTTAAATATTGGATTTAGTGATTCGATTAGTAGTCTGATCCGATATTATAAGAGCTTAACACAGAGAAAAGAAGAGATTAAGAGTTAAAATATATTTGAAGAATATTATTGAAAGATTTTTAGATATTGTCTTTCGATAACTAATTGTTAAAATGAAAAATGTTAATAGTATTCGTGATATAATTATAGTGAAATCAATATATATACCGAAATATTATTCAATTTATATTACAGAAGAAATGATAATAATGTAAACATAATAGAATATATATAGACTCATATGTAATAGAAATAATAATAATTAAATAATAATTTTTTGAAATCTGTTGAATCGTTTAGAAAAATTATAATCTATTATTCAATTTATCAATTAATTGTCTAATTAGGTAAATTGATTATTAATTATAATATATAATATATGATTATTAATTATAATTATAATATATAATTCTATTGATATAAGATATAATATTATATCTAATTTAATATAACAATGTATTGATAATTTATTGATAATTTAATTAAAGTTTTTATATGAATTGATTTATTACTTTCCGAAATATCATTGAATCAGTTGAGTTGAAATATTTGACTTCTACTGCAAAGGCAGCAAAAAGCTCATGAAAGACGAGAAAATTAGAAAGTAAACTTCTTCAGTATGAGTAGGACTTTAATTAGCTAAAGTTTTTTAAGAGCTTCATTCAGTCAAAATATTCTCTTCTTCTTGCTGTTTTTATCCAATTTAGGCTTTCTCTGTAATTAATCAAGTACAGGAATACTTTGTTTAGTCACGGTCGCAACCAAACTTTATATCAATCTAGTTTCTCATTTTCTCATAAAGAATTCTCAAAATTTTCTTAAAAATAAATATCCGTTAAAATAATGTATTCTTAATCAAAAAAGATTTTGATTAATTTTTAATAATTTTTATCATTTTATTTTTAAATTTGTAATAAAAACTTTTTAAATTTGAAATATTAATCGATTCATTTTTTTTTTTTTATTAAATTAAGAATTTATATATAATTATATAAGAATTATATAGAATTTTTCATAAATAGAATTTATATAAATATATATAACACAAATTTTATTAATATTAATTATTAATTTGAATTCTAACTAATGTTCTATTATTTGAATTATTATTAAGTACTATATAATTTTATAATGTAGAAATTAAAAATTAAATAAATATTATAAGACAAAAAATACATCAAGGATTATAGTTAAAAGAAAAATCCATTTTTGACTATTTTCCAATTACTATTTAATAATATTTAATATCTATAAAAAATATAGCATCATCTATAAATTTTAATATAAAAAATTATACAATGAAAAGTAAGAAATCAATAATGTTCTACTATATATTATCATATGTTTTTTGTAATAGAAGATAATGTTATATTTCTATATCTGCGGAAAAAATCAATATATTCTTCACAAAACAACAATAGATAATCATCTATGTATCATGAATAATCATTATTAACATAAAGTAACTTTTTTTTCTCTTTTTTTACATTTTAATGTATCTAGTATATGTAATCAATCACTATAATAATAATTTTTACAATTTATCAAATGTTTAATTTTTCACAACTTTCATTTACAATTAAATAAAAATCGAATAACAATTTACAATTTTTTTTCTTAATCTAAAAATATAATATCCAAAGAGGAATGTCTTCTGTCGTTTGTTTCAGAGATCTCGGGCCCAGCAAAAACGCAAACAGCAGCACGACCACCCTACGACGAGGAGGATGAGACCGTATATGGTTCAGCAGAAATGGAGAAAATGGAGAACAAACCTCTATCTGTTGACAGTACGATAAATGGACACCATGTTGGATATCCATCGGTCGCCACACCAGTGCCAACTGTAAGAATGGGTAAGAAGAGGCCAGCAATCGCGAATTCCAAAGCAGAACATCATCTAGTTTCTAATATTCTCATTGTTTTTGCGCTGATTGTTCATCAAAGATGTCAATGAATGGACGGATAAAGATTTGGTTAATCTGTTATATATTATATATATACTGAAAATCTTCTAATAGTGTAAGAAAAAAAATCGACGTATGGTGCGCTTTGTTCAATTAATCTGGCGCAGATGAAGCGATTTCCCTGATTGAATTATTTTTACATCGTGATTTTATCTGTAGAAAATGTTTTTGAAAAAAATGTTGAATTAAAGATTCATATGTTGGACGTGATGTAGAAAAAAGATTTCTAAATTGAAAGGTTAAATGAATTTTTAAAGAATGAAGCAATTTATTATTTGTTTTATTAAAAATTGAAAATTTTATAGTACAAGTGTTAAATATAAATAATAATTTTAAAAGTAATATGAAACATTAATATTTAAGATAAAATGATATTTCAAATTATTTTTGATTTTGTTATGAATAGATATAAAATAAAAATATTTCATAATAATTTTAAAATTTTAATTTTATAAAATTTATTTACGCGAACTTTATTATTTATTTTAAGAAATAAATTATCCTTAGAGTCTGATTTACATTTTATTTACATGATATCGCATATAATTGCATATATAGTCAAAAATTATTCATAATTTAGTTATATTTACATGTTTCTGTAACCAATAATCCACCTATGCTGATATATTTCCATAAAATGAAATTTTGATATATAATATTGGTAGAATATTGATAGAATATTGATTATCCAAACTAATTCTATTTGAATAAGCGATTTTACTAAGAGAAATGCATTACAAAAATAAACGAATCTTTATTAGATATGCGATTAGAAATATTATATTATATATAATACTATATTCTATATTTCTATATTTAATAATCGATTATTTGAGTAAACAAACTTCGATTAATAAATGTTTTTTTGTATTTTAAAAGTGAAGAAAAAATGATATATAATCATCATAAATAATGATTTCAAACTTCTATGAATTATCTTTTTTTTTCTTTTTTTAAAGAGTTAAACATTTCATAAGTTAAAAAAATTAATAAGTTAAAAAAGATTGTAAAAAAATTTTAGAACAGAAAAATATCCAAAAAATTAACTTTCAATTCTAGAAATTTGAAAACATACAAATTATAAATGTTAAATCATAGCCTAGATATTTTATTGCTTTCAATATTTTCAAATTTCTTGAAATACATTTCCTATATAAAGACAATTCATGACGAGATATTTCTTGTTATGAAACGATGTATTGGCTTTGGTTTTATGTGACTGTGTAGTTGACGAATGGTTTCATGGAATCCGTATTTTTACGTGACTAGCATAATGTGTTATATATCTATATAAATATAGAATAAATATTAATCTTTTGTTCTTTGAAAGTGTTGTAAATAACTTTAAGAAACACAATCAGATAATATATGTAATTTTATTCAACAAAATTCATTACTATAATATATATTTCTTTTTCTTATTTAACAACTTAAAATTATTTAATAGAACAAATTTGAAAATTTATGTTGCCTACGTGTTCTATATAAATGATACAATTCGTATCATTTATCATAAATAACGTTTAATAAAAAAATATAATAAAAGCAAAAAAAGATATGATTCTCATATAATATTTCACAAGCTGATGATAATGATTTGACAAGATACAAATTATAATTTATAAACTTCTTTTTTTATAATTTTTACAATTTTAATTTGAACTTTAACTGAAATAGAATAATGAGATAACTTTATCAAATTTATTTTATTTTATTATTAATTTTATTATTATTATATAAAATAATATTTTAATACAATAATTTATAATTTGTGATTTGTAAAATTTAAATTAATATTACATGTATTTGTTCAATTTTGAAAAATATTGAAAATTGAAAATCTCATAGAAATTATGATGTAAGAATGAATCAAAAGGGGAAATAAACAAAGGTGCAAAAAAAAAAGTAGAAGAAACAAGTAAAAGATACAATCCTGGCATACATACGCATATACATTCACACTCTTTATACACATAAGACATATACAGTCAGCCACAGAAGTCTTCATATATAATCTTAGAAGAAAAGAATTAATCCAAAAAATTCTGGTTTTAATAAAAATTTGTACGTATGTGTTATAACAAAAGCATAATATGTTATAACAAATTCACAATAGCAAATTCTTTTTCCAGTAAAAAATTTCTATGACAAGATAAAACCGATCCTTATATTTTTATCATTTTTTCATGTTCTAAATAACATTTTTTATAAGAATAACAGAGTATTAAAACCTGAATATTTTACATATTTGAAATTTTGTTTCGTTTCATATTATCACAAATCATGATATTTAAAAAAAAAACATTGAAATTTTAAGGATTGATTTTATTCTCTTTGTAAATAATATCAAACAGAAAAATTATTTCTATACAACTAATTGTGCTCTTTTGTTAAAAACAGAATTTTTGATAATACAATTAATTATGGTTAAGCTGATATAAAATAATACGAAGATTTCTGTGATTCACTGTCATACGCATGCTCACGAATCAAGCCAGGTGTACTTCTCAGTTTCAGCGGCAATAAATCGCGTGATGTATATGTACATATACATATGTTTGTACACATATCTATGTATCATACACACGCAAGCTTGCACGTGTACATGTGTGTGCATACTGCGACGTCAGGGTAACTAAGATATCTATATAAGGAGATCTCATAAGCAAGCGTAATAGAATATATCGCGTTTTTAATGACTGTCGGCAGCTTTTTATGTGTCAAACGAGAAACACCTTGGCTAAGTCTTGGGTGTTTTAAAGGATTCCTTCGATCGGACCAAGTGATTTTAAAGCGAATCATATTATGACCTTGATCAAAAACGTGCGATCTGGAGATAATTCGTATTTTCCAACTATATTTGCCTTGATTTTCCTTTCTTATTATTATGAATAAAAATGACATAAATGTGTTATATTTTGAATAGCAAAATATGTTACAATATAGACATATATAAAGATATTTATTTATATCAATAATGAGTTTTTTTTAGTTAATTCATACAATTCTTTCGTTTTGAACTCTCAATTATATCGGAATATATTTTTAATTAAAGGTTTCTGGAAAATTTTAGATTACTTTTGTTAATATGAAGATATTAATTCAGTCACTAATAAATATTTTTTAGTAAATGAATACTTATCGTAAAAGTTTGCAGAAACATATATTTATCTTTGCATTTTTGACAAAGATATTCACTTTTTTCATCTAAATCTATGATTCTTCATAATTAATTGAGTTTCCTATAAATATATATATATGAATGTATATATGATTAAATAATCATCTTTATCTTTTTCATCTTTATTTAAAAAATAGCACTTTTTAAACTCTTTAAATATATTAATTTCAAATCAATTAAATAATGATTCGCTAATTTAATGATATCATAATTTTAATATTAGAAAATAATTGAAAGGGAATATACATGCAAGTTAAAATCTTTTAATATTACTTTAATATTTGATATTTGGAAAAAAAAATTTGAATTTTGTTAAAGAAATGAAACATTACAATATAAAAATATTTTTATATTGTAATGTTATATTTTACTGAATCGAATATTTATCATAAATTCAAATTATCAATGAATTTTTCATAAATTTAATCAAATATTTTTATTTTTTTATTTTTTTTTAATTATTATTGCAGAATTTATTTTATCTTCAAATTAATTTATCAAATATATTTTCAAACATATTAAGAAATTTAAATATTATAATAATTTTTTGTAACTTCAACATATCTAAAATATTAATATATCTAACATTAAAATTTTACGAATTTTTTTCTCATTTTATTCCATTTAAAATCTTTTCCTATTCTATTTAAAATAATAATTAATATATCGATATAATTATTATTTCAAATAATAATTAATAATTATAATTTATATTTCAAGGAACGACTATTCTTAATAAATAATCGTTTCCATATTCTCATCAATTTCCATGATCGCACGATCTTTCATCGAGGTATCCTAATCTATATTCGTTCATTCTTTGGATGGACATCGCATCACGTGAATGAGCATGTCCCGTTTTCTTCTAAATGATTTTGGTTGAATAGAAACGAGAATGAGAGAGAACACATTAACTCATGATATTTTTGTATTTTCGACTGTTGATAGCATATACTTGTGTTTTTCTCGTTAATCGTTTATTTATCGACGGAGGAAAGTTCGATTTAATCCCTTCGTGTCAGCAAAGAGGTAGGTGAGAACGTGGGGAGAAAGGGGATGAGAACTTGAACAGTTAATCGAGAATCGTGTGATTGGGGATTAAACTGTGACAAGTTTAACGTTCGATTACGACGTCGATGAACGCTCACGCCTGTGTGTATTTAACACTAAATAAATGAATGTCCTTCAGGTCCTTGTCGATCTTTCGAGCCTCGAGGACGGCTGAACTATCGATGGGTGCTATCAATAGGTTCTTTTTTTCGCCAAGAACTTGTGTAGATATACTTCTACTGTGGTTTCTATCGATAAAACGATTTACTTTTTTTCTTTTTTCTTTTCTTTTCTTTTTTTTTTTTTTGTTTTATCTCGTTTGAAATAGTTTTGGTCTTCATCTTTGGAAAATTGTTGAGGGTTAAAAGACTTAAGGAAACTTCCTCAACTCAAATCGTTCATGGCTATTATCGAAGCGTTGGTAGGGATTAAAGATAGATTAGAAACTATTTTGTAGGAATTATATTGAAAGATGCAAAGAATCGTACTCTGTTCTTCTTATTTAAAATGTCCTATCTAATAAACTTTAAATGTTTAAAAATTTAAATTTTTATTTTTTATTTTTTATTTTTTATTTTTTATTTTTTTGACATTATCACAAAAAATATATAAAAATTGGTGGAAGCTTAGATATTTTTTTTCCTTTTTTTGATAAAAATTATATTAAAATTAGTAAAAATCTAGATCATAAAAAATCATATAATACAATTTTTTAACTTTATTTAAAAATTAAACTCAAGAATGAAAATATTTTAAAAATATAAAAGTAGTAGATAGAATATTTTAATTAAGAACAATGCTGTGCTTCCAATTTAATTATATATATATATATATTGGAAGATTGAAATGCTATAATCTTTTCTTTTTTCTTTCATTTTTGTTAAAGTAATTTAAATTTTTATAGAGAAATTATTTTTATAATAGAAAATATATTCTGTTATTCTGAGATAAATTAGAAATAACCGATATATTCAATTGTTTTCTTA
>NW_006263901.1:81430-85305 GCF_000469605.1 Apis dorsata | reverse complement strand
TTTTATTAAAATAAAATTATTTTTGTTATTTTTTTAATTAAAATTATTATTTTTTTAATTTCTTATTCATTTACAATTTTTAAAAAATAATTATAGTTATTTAATTATAATTTTTCTCCTTCTTTTATGATTAAAAATTTTAATTAAAAGTTGATAATTTTAAAAATATATTTTAATTATGTACTTATTAATTTCGTAGTTTTTATACGTAGTTTTTTATCTAATGCCTTACAATTATAAAATTTTCATATAAATTTTATAAACAAAAAAATAAAAAACGAAATATATATTTTTATTTATAAAACTTTTATAAATAGTGAATTTCAAATATTTAATATTATATTCAATTTCTGAAAAGTGTTTTTCTATAATCACTTTTTTGTATTCATGCGACGTCATTGTATTGATTCGCTTTTTATTTCATTATATTATTTTGACATAAAATTTTGTTGTTCTGCTGTTTGTAAAATAAATACCAATTCAATCATTTTATCATTGATATATTTACAACATATCACGCTTTAGAAGAATAATAACGCATATAAAATTGGAATTTTATTGTAGAAAAAAGTGCGTTATTTTTAATATCTTTTTGTGATTAATGTAATAGAAATAATTAAAATATAATTATTATTGATCTGTTTCAAATTTCATTAAACATTTTCTTTTATCATTACTTAATTATAAATGTGATTATATAAGATTATTTTTTCTTGTATTTTTTTTTTTTTTTTTAAGAAATTTTTACTCCAATTGTTTCAAATTTGTTTTTAATTCTTCATAAATTATCTTTCCCAAGTAATCAAATTTTGAAGTTTTTATAATTTGTAAAATCAATAATTCTCAAGACATTTCTTAATTAGCAACATATTATAAATTATCTTCAATTCAGCTTCAATATCATATTTCAAAAACCGTTAATATTTAAAAATTGAATTATTACTTTATAAAACTCGATTACATAAATTTTTATTATTATTGATTTAATAATTTATTTCTCTCAAAGAATAAAAATAATGTTTAATCTTGAGTATTAATGAATATAATACTCAGTATTCTATAAATTCAATCAATATAAAAAGACAATAGTTAATTTGAGATAAATAGCATCGAAAATAAATAAATCGAAATTATACAAGTACAATTTAATTTAATTGACAAATTAAAATTGAAGAAGATTTAAGATTATTTCATATCATTTAAGATCACAAGTAAAGTATTTGTAATTACTGTGCTCCATAAAATGTAACAAATTGTTAATTTTAAAAGATAATAATTTAAATTTGTGATGTTTTTTTGTAAACAATATCGAAAAACACTTAAGAAATAAAACACTTTCCATTACATAAAAAGTATATATGTTATGTGCATAATATACATTATATATATACATGTTTATATTGTAAATAAAATTTCATTTTATTATTCTTTTGAACAATAATAATTTAAAATTTTTTTATAATAAGCAAATTTTTCTTTCTTTAGTAAAGCCTTTTTCTAAAACATAAATGTATTACTTTATGACATACAATATATGAAGCACAGTATTCAGTGAGAAAATTTAATTAATTGATGCAAAATAACTGATTTTTCATCCTTTGAAGCTTGTCTTTTTTTCATTATATTTACAATATTTTTACAATATTTTCATTTGTATATGAATCATTTTAAACATTTTACTTTCACAAAAAAAAATCTATTAATAGAAAAAACACTAAACAGATTGAAAAATAAAATATTTATTACAATAAAAAAATAATATTAGAGATACAAACCTAATAAAAATCTGTAATATTGTATCAAACATAGGAATTATTTAAAAAAAAAAAGAAAATAAAATAAAATTCAATCTAATCTAATAAATCATTTACTTAGCCATTAAATAAATTTATTTTCCAATATGAAACTTCATTAATCTTCCATAAAAATTTCTTTATTGGGAATAAAATAAAATAAAAATAATTTTTTATTTTATTTAGTATTTTTTGATTCTTCTCCCAAAGATGTTAGGATTAAGAGGTTGATTCTAAATCTTTCCTCAACATTCCACTTTCCGATACATCTTATGGCCGGATTGAGGATCCCGAGGAATGTGTTGTCGGAACTTGGCAGATTTATTAGTTTAGTCGTGTCAACTAGAAAGGAAGAGAAAAGAAGTCGGTCATCGCTAGGAATTATATGGGCGGAATACGGGTTTAAAGACTACGCAAAGAAGATCTTAGTTCCTTCATAAATAAACACAACTGGGCGAACAGCTGGCGCGGACGTAATTCATCGCAAATTAATTTAAGGGCATCTCCCCCTTCATCCTTTCCACTAATCCTCCATCTATTCCTTCGTGCCTTTCCTTCTTATCCAGGCCACTGGTACTTTCATTAAAGGTCTGCCGGCGCCATTTGGTGGCTCGCTTTATGCTGATTTTATTTCCTTTCTTTCGAGAACTTGAGATCTACGGTAATTGTGCGGTATTATTACCCCCACGGCATAATGGCCGTGTGAAATATGGCCCATCGAATCTGAGCGTGTCTGGTGCATCCCGGTGAAGAGGATTTCACGACTCGATGAGAATCATCCTCGTCAACCAGGAATCTTAAACTCCAAATCTTAATCGATCCGATCATTCTTCTTCTCGAGGAGAGATCGATTCGCGATTTTAACTGGAAAATTTGTTTCGCTTTTGCTTCGAGTTGCTTTTGCTACTGGCCATACGAATCAGATTCTTCACGTTTAATTAAATAAAAAAAAGTGATTTTTAATCTAGTCACTCATTTTTTGTTTCTTAAACAAGTTTTATTTAAGATTTAATTTTCAAGATATTGAAAATTTATTTATTATCTATCTAAAACTTTGAAAATACAATGTGAATTGTCAAGAGAATTTTTGCTGATATCGTTGAAACTTTGACTGAGCGGCAGTTGAGTCTTTTAAATTGTCATCTCTGATATTATATTTCAGAAATCATATTTGAAATCGATGATATGTAATCATTTTCTACATTTTAGATTTTCTACATTTATTAGATTTTCTTTATTATTTATATAAGTATTTTTTATTATAATCTATATAAAATATATATAATATATATAAAATCTTATTTTATATTGATATTAAAATATATTCAATTCCTTAATTTTAAATAATGTATTTTATTTTATAAAATTTCAAATAATAATATAAGAAAATTAACTAGTTACAACTTAATTATATTATAGATTGATATTTTACAATTATATTACACATTTGCTAGAAAACAATTAAAAAATTATGATTAAATAATTTTGAATGATTCGAATCGTTATATGAATGCATAAAGACATTATATCAAAGTATCAAATTGAAAATTCATCCATAGAATTCTATTAAAAAAAATTAAAACACAACAATGTTTTTTTGTACCAATAATTTCAATAAAATGCAAATTTTGTGTTATGTCACTTTTTTAATAAGTAGAATATAATGAAATATCTTAATGATTCTTTATAAAAAAAATTCAATTCTTTAAATAATATTAAAAATCATCAAGCATTTTGCAAATAAATTGATTATTTTTAAATGAATAAAATAACGAAAGGAAAATTTTTCAGGAAAATTGAATTCTAACATTAAACGATTCTGCATATATAAAATAAAAATAAAATATAATGAGTGATAATAAAATAATATCATTGAAGAATATCATTGAATATACAATTTATTTCGATCATTAATTTGAAAAAATAGAAGTTCTTCTAGAAAGAAAGAAATAATAATTTTCAATTTGATTTCTAAAAATATATTGACTTAATAAGATTCAAAGAAATAAAAATATTAATACGGATTTTGATATACATTTTTTATATAACATATTTTATATATATTATTACATAAATATGTTA
>NW_006263901.1:71518-80851 GCF_000469605.1 Apis dorsata | reverse complement strand
TCAAGAGATAATTAGTAAAAATAAATTAAATTTTTGAAATAGATAATTATAAATAAATTTTTTTATTTCTAAAAATATATTATAATAGCAATTTATAGAAACAGCATTTTAAAATAAATTTATATTATTGAAAAATACTTTCAATAATAATATTTCAAATAAAATTTTTAATTACATTATTAACATTATTTAATTACATTATTAACATAATTAACATTATTATAATAAAATATATAAAAATCACACTATTGTATGTTTAAAAAATATATAAAGAAAACCTTTTCATTATCTAAAAAATTCAAAATGAAAAATATAATATAATAAATCATCTTCGATGCTTTTTCAATTATTTATATAAAAAAAATTTAATTATTTATTATATTTCGAATTCAACAATAAATTACGAATAGTATTTTCTCATTATTTACTTACTAGATATTAAATGAAATAGTATTATTTATAAATAATATTTGCTTATAGAAATATCTCTAAATTTTGTTTTTTAGTCTTATTTCAACTTAATTTAAATTTTCCTTCTATTTTTGCAAGAAAAAATAATTTATAATTCGTTCAATAATTCATCAGAAGTCGTTGAAGATGTTTTGCATTTCATATTGTCAATTAATATTAATTATAACGCGTTACAAGTTGCTTTAATTAGAAGTATTTCTTTAATCATTAAGAATTTTTTAATTAATATTCTAAATTATTTAAATGTGGATAATGAAATTAATGAATAAATAATGAATAAATAAAATTATTAAATATTTGTGAAGCATAAGGAATTTTATGACGAAAATATGGATATTCATAAGAATGATTATAGAATTAATAGTAATAATTATATGAGAATATTTTATTTTTTTTATTTTGTTATGTTGATTTTTTAGAAAATTATTTTAATTGTTATTTATATTTAATATTATTTAAATGATGTAAATAATTGAATTTTTTATTTAAAAATGTCGAATAATAACACAAATAATTGTGAAAGTTCAAACAGTAAATATTTTATAGAACTAATTTAAATCATAGATTTATAACCATTTTATAAATATTATTTTTATTATATTATCAACGAAAAACATCAAATTTAAAAAAAGTTTCTTGTGAAATTAAATCACAAGTAATTTAAAAATATTTTATGTAAAAATATAGCTATTGAACATAGCTATAGTAAAATGTTAGATCCGTAATGCGTTAAATTGTTAGTTGAAAATCTCTCAAGATGGCATGCTAGTTATTGAAGTAAAAATTTACTTTAAACTTTAATTTCGGTCAAGTATATGGGTAAATTAAAGTTTGTTTTCGTGAAAAATCAGAGTTTCTGTTTGTTATAGACTTTTCTCAAAAACTAATCGATGGACTAAAACGAAATTTGCTTTTTTAAATTTGCTTATTTAATCAATTTCTCGAATCAGAAATAGATATATAAAATAAAGTTTAATGCTATTTTTTAACATTATTAGAAAGTGAAATAATTGTTTCATTATAATATTTCATTCATTATTAAAATTATACCGCAAAAAATTTTATTTTTTATTCCAATCTTGGTTCTTTAGAAATTTGTAGATGAAATATTAAACGTTATGTTCAAAGTAAGATACAATTATTAATGCTGACTCAAGGAAAATCGTATTTAAAATTACATTAAAAATTTTTCACATCAGAAAGAAATATATTTTTTTTCTTTGTGAAAATGATGAAAGCTCGAATAAATTGTGAATTACGCGAATCTTTTATATTCACTAAACATTATAATTGAAAGGTATATCAAAGAGCAAAAGCTGAATGAAGTTTTTCGAGAATTTCACACGGAGTCAATTATTTATTTAAACAAGTTCCCCAACAATTTATTCGTCGGGATGGACTTTTAAAGCGCATCTCGAGCTTGTCGCGCTCGATCTCTGCCTCTCCGATGTTCTCCAAGTAATTTCCTGCGTTTGGTCTGATTTCGAAGCAGAATAGTTTTCGAAAGTTCAACATGATATTAACCAGGATAAATTCTCAGTCTCGGAGAATTAATTCTTCGCTTCGTCCTAGGACAATAATTTCGTGGAAATTTTCTTCAGTTTGCCATTTCGCTCGAAATCTCGCGTTTGTCACGAACGATTTAAAGAAAGGCCAGGGATCAAATGAAACGCCGCTCTTTTGGTATCAAAATTAAAATCATCCCTCGATATCAATTTTGTAATCCCCTATTAATTAATTATCGTTAAAGCGTAAGCTGCGGTGAATGTATGCATTGAAAATCGACCCCCGATCAGCAATTATGCTCAATAATTCGTGAATGAATATAATTACGGCACATTTTAGCGTTAAAATTAAATAGATTTAATTCTCAAGTATTTTTTCATTTGAAATATTTATTATATTGTAATAAATATTTATTCACATTTAAATAGAAATATTAAATAATTAAATAAAAATTCTTTGTTTTATTTGCAATATTCACATATTTGAAATTTTGTTTCTTAAAAGACACATTTTAATGTAAAGTTAAATAAATTGAACGGGAATTTTCAAATATTTTTCATTTGAAATATTTATATGTTTTAAAATATTTCTTAACGAATTTAAATAAAAATTAAATTTAAATATAGTAAACAAAAATTCAATATTTTTTTTATTTAGAACATTTAAGATGTTTGCGAGAAAATTCTTTAAAATTCTATTTCTTAAATTTTATTTGTATATTTTATTTATAAAGTTAAATAGATTGAACAAGAAAGATTTTATCTGTAGTTTTCATTTGAAATATTTAAAATACTTCCCGAAATATAACTTAAAAGTAACTTTAAAATATTAATATGTAGTATTATTAGATTTATGTATCAATGTGTAAAAAAAATCGCACTATTATTTTCTATCATGATATAATGCGAGAATAAAACTAACTATTCTATCTATATATAAAATTTTCTCATAAAAAACACACATAAAATTTTCACATTTTTTTCATATCTGTCTTCGCTATATGCAAATAATAAATGCATACATTTATTTAGCTACTATATACATTAATGCTATATGCTATGCTCACGCTTTAACCCCAATATATCTTTCTAAATATATCGCTCGACAATTAGAAATATAGAAAAAGTTATTTTTGTGTAATTAAGATCGAAGAAGAATTGTATGCGATGAAGCGTAATCGAAGAAACTTCTAATATAGCATAGATTAATTTTCATAATTTTCTGACCATTCACGCTCTGTCTCTACTTTTTTCTTCTGAAAAAAAGACAATATCAGAGTAAGTGAATTTCTGAATTTCGTTAGAATTAAAATGAACTGAATCGCAAGAAATATTTACAAAACAAAACTAGTGGCACACAGACAACATGATTATGTTGCATGTAGCGAGAAATAATTTTTATTATACAAAGTTTTACGAGGATATATTATTTATAGAAGTTGTTTTGCAATATGAATGGCAAAGAAATACATGTTACACGCAATGATAATATAAAGTGTGAGGAAATCCAATGTCTAAGCTCTTAAAATATAGTTAATCAATCTTTTTAATCGGATATTTTTATTTTTTAAACAATAATTTTTCTGTTCAGAATGTTTAAAGAAGAAATTTAAAAATATCGCTAGAATTCGTTTAAAGTTAATACTTTTATTGTAAAACAATTTTCGTGTCATACGTTAAAGACGAGTAATTACTATTTTATTTTTTCACTTATAATAAATAATATTACTATAATAATAATGAATAAAAAATATATGTATCTCAAAAAATACCACTACATTTAAAAGAAAGAAAAACATCGTGAAAAGAATTTTTTATATTTTTTTCTTATTGATATTAATTCTTTGTCAAAAGACATATCTGATTTATATAATCATAAATATAAATATATATCTTACTTCCATAAAATTGATTTGAATATTATTTTTCAGCTTTTAAATTTTTATCTTATAAATATATTCACTTTTATCTCATTAACTTCACTTCATTTCATTAACTTCGTTTTTCAAAAATTATAATATTCTATATTATCAAATATGTCTAAAATTACAATTCTAAGAACACACATGAAATTAGTTTTCCAAAAATATAATCAATAATCACAAAAGTTTGAAAGATATCGATATGATATAAAGTTATGATAACAAATTTTGTCATAACACGTTTTCTATCATTCATTCCATTCAATATTCATATAAAAACTTTCTTATAAGATTGGATACCCAATCTGGATACCCAAGTTAACCTGTAACGGATACACGTAAACTTGGATACCTTCGATATCTCTAATGTCCGTGTCAGAACTATTCTACTGAGGATTATTTGTACATCACTGCCAATTCCGAACGATCTTTGAAAGCTGATGCTTCGAAACGCTTTTCCGATTGTAACAATAGACAATACGAACGAAAGAACTGATTTCTGACAGAGATAAACACGAAGAATTGTACAGTTAGATTCCTTAAGAACCATTGTGTACACATTATCGCAGTCAATTCATCTTGTTTTTCGAAACATTTAGTTGGTTTATAGTTCTTGATTATCTTGAAATACGATAGTGAATACGCATTTGTGTGGCCGAAAGAATTGTACAGTTAGTTTCATTAAACTGTTACCTGTCGAATGTCTCTCCTGTTTTTTCACGAGGAAATACGACGAAGGGAAAAGAAATCTGTTATTTTGTGACGTGAATGATGCAAAAGTCTCGAGCGAATTTTTAGCTGAAATTGTATAATAGCTTGTATAAAATATCTTGTTGATTAATATATAGATTCTTGTTTATTTTTTGTTCAATCATTATTTTGAAAATTATTGATAAAAGAAAGAGGAATACATATAATTTATTCAGCAATTATCCAATCATTTTGAAAATCTCGAAAATCGCATATTATTAATGTAATTTTTAACAAATATTTGATAGTAGAATTATCAAATATGACAAGATAATGATCTTCAGATTCCTTCATTTGATTAAAATTAATTTAAAATAGAAATATAGTCATTTATAAAATACTATAATTCTAATGTTAAATATAGATATAATACATCTTGCTATATACATATACGCAACTATCAAAAGATTTCTAATATCTTGGAATGAGAACTCGAAACAGATCGGAAAAATTCAAAAAATTCGGACAAGATTTTCGTATTGTGATTTAAAAAACTTCAATTAATTTGAAAGCGCTTAGGTATTAAAGCTGATCGTTTCCGATTATTGCCGAATTCATTCGAAAACCATATGGGCTTATATTCTGAATCTCAAAATTCTGAGTAATATATGATTATATATGATTATAGAGATCTCGATTCTTTGATTTCTAATTTTGCCGAATTTTTTCGATCGATTCCGAAATTCGAATTTTCAAATCATGGAATAATTTTGTCTTTTTCTATTACTTTATATAGTTATTGAATCAATAAGTAAGTAAAGTGTCTTTGAATTAATTTATGCATTATATTATTAAATTAAAATCTGATTTTTAAATTTTTAAGAGATTAAAATCTCTTTTAACATCAGGGATTTCAAAAAAAATTTTTGCGAATTAAAAATTAAAACACTTTAAATATTAAAAAATTATCCTATAAAATATATATATATATATTTATTGTTTATTTATCTATTGTTTATTATTTTCTAATATTAAATGGTCGAATAATTTTTAGATAGACCTTAAATATTTGATGATATTATGAATCAACATAGCTTCCTTGAATCAAAATTTCTATATTTTTATAATAAATTTAACGATATATTGATAGAGTGTATTTTAAGGAAGGAAACGCATTATTTACGAAAGAAAGTGTATTTTAAAAAAATTAATGTAAATCTTCGATGAAGAAGTATCTTTCATGTTTATTCAAATAGTTTCTTTTCCTTAAAGTACACGCTACAGATCTTTCATTTCTGTTTAAATATTGCTCGAGTTCTGCCCAAACCTTTTTCAGTTTGCAAGTTTTTTTCTTTTTTCAAAGATACTTAAACTTTTATATATACATATATACTTTTATATATATGGAGCGAATGGACAAATGAACTTTGTTTCTCATATCATATAATTATATTTCTTATAATGTATAAACATAATAAAATTATGTGACAATTAAATTGGATGACGAATGTAGCAGATATGATAACATTTTTTGAAGACTAGAAAAAAAATTAATTGAATTTCTGTAATCCAGTATACAAACATATAATTAAATTTTGGCTTGCAACATAAAGTCATTGATAATTTGTTGATATTGTTAAAATTATTTTGCCATCCTCTGACCGAAAATTAATGCGAACATTTTATTGGCTGATGAATTTGTCACAAGCTGTCTATCATATAGATTCGTTATAAATGATATATCGATAAACAATTTTTAAATTATTAAAATTTTCCGATTAATCGTTCCACCATTTTCTCGATTGAAGAGAAACGATACGATATTTATTGGCGTAATGATTAAGATTCAGAATACGATAATTAAAGTTTAATTATTATACTATATATATAAGCGTTTGTTACTTTATTCCGTAACATTTGCTTCATGAATATGATATTCAGTTGAATACTTACAATTAATTTATATAGAGATTGTACAATCGACACCTTCTTGGTTGTTAGTGAAAAAGAAAAAATATCGAGAGAGATAATTCTTGTATAAATGAAACGCAAGCTGTATGATTTCCTATTAGTCTGACAGTGCAATGTATATTAGGTGTATGATAATTTTATATATTTGCTCGTGTAATAATAATCGTACATCCAAGAAGGAAGTTGACAAATATCATTGACGAACGTAGAATTGTATAAAAGGTCGGATGATGCAATGGAATCCTGTAAATATCTGTGAACATATTGTAGTCAATATTAGGAGAAAAATAAAGATAGAGCTTCCTGTGGTATGTGAAGCTATACGATAAATATTATTTCGATATCTCTGTTTATTGTCGCTTTATTCTACCTGTTTGTAATATACTCTAAATTTTGATTTCTTAAAAATTTGATATTTACCTATATTTATTCGGTTTTCAATTTCGATTGATATTATAAAAAATGAATATTTCTTTATTTATTTATTATTTATTTTTAACTTTTATAAAATGAAAAATATGTTTTCTTTGGTATTCAATATCATTTGATTTGATTGATAATATAGAAGAAAAAATAAGTATGTTTTTATTTATTCTATTAGTTTTTATAAAAATAAATTTCACTTTTATAATATTCAATACAAATAAATTTTTATTTTTCTGGAAATATAAATAATTTCATGAAAAATGATTATTTAAATTATTAAATTATTAAATATTTCGTTACTAATTTTTTCATTGAATTTTTAATACATCCAATATCAAACGAATTTTTATTTCTTTATTATGATAACTCTTTTATTTTTAAACACTTAAAGAAATAAAACAAATATTCATTTATTTCATTAACAAAACTAAAATTTTATACAACAGCTAATCAACTAATCATTTCTGCAAATGAAACAATTGGATGAAGCAAGACACAAGGTACGTATAAACATTTTGTTATAAATGCTAAATTTATTCCACAGAAATATTTATTTGAGAAGGGAAACATATTTTTTTACAAGTTCAATTTCCACTTTTATCATATAATATATAATTTTTCTTTAAAATATAATAATAATAATAAATAATTTTTATACATCTTTCGGAATTTTACATTCTATTTGATATACGTGGACCATCGATCGATACAGTCCAGCTATTTGATATTGGATACATGTCAAATGCGTGCTCGTAAAAACGAAGCAAAAAAAGAGCGCATCTTTCAAGGTGAGGAAAATTTCGCGGATGTTTGCTAAAAACGGACCACAGATGTAGTAGATATTATAACTGGAAATATAACTGAACATGGAAATATTTAAACTATATTATAGAAAAATTTATTTAACCCAAAAATTTTGATTTTAATAGAAATTGTAGAATATAATGGATTAAATGTAAAGCAATTTTTTTATCAATGAAAGATCTCTTTGAGAAAATAGCCAAAATTTTAACATTTTGTGAAGTTTTACAACAAAATAATAGAAAATAGAAATAATGATAAAAATGATTAATTGAATTATAAAAATATAAAAATGCTATAAATTCGAGAAATAATTGTTTTAAAGAATATATTTTTTTCTAAAAAAAAAAGATAAAAAAAATATAATGAACATAATTATTTAAAGTATTGTTATCATAGATTTCTGTCAATTACACTGATAGATTAAATATATTTTATATATTTAATCTATTATATATATAATTTATTTAATATTAATATTATATATTTATCTAATATTATAATATTATATATTTTATCTAATATTATATATATTATTTATTTTAATATATTTTAAAAATATATTTATAATATATTTAAATTATAATATAAAAATTCCTTAACGATAATCTGTTAAAACAACTCTCCGCTGGTTATAAAGTTTAAAATTATTGAATCTTCAAATTTTCTCCGTGCCCTTCGTACAAATCAAACAGTTCTTATCCAAGAAATTTTTCTAGAAATCAGCAAAACTTCACATCCATAACCTTGTCAGCATTTTTGCTGACTTAAAAAAAAAAAAATCTAAAAGAATTTTGTGTAACTTAAAAATCTGAATGAAATCTGAGATTTTAAACAAGATAAAGAATTACAATAATTATTATACAAAAAAAAATATTAAATTGATTAATATATACATATATACAGAAAGAAATAATATAAAAGAAAGAATTTGTAAACTTAAAAAAATAAAGAATTACGTGATTATTATACCAAATGAAAAAACAATTATAGATATTTCAATATTTCTCAACTCATATTACATAGTGTAATTAAATTTCTTTGAATAAAACATTTTAAAATATTTTAAATTGAATATATGAGAGTCACATAAGAACTGAATATCTATTCTTCATCATTAATACTTTTCGATACTCCATTGTTTCAAACTTTCAATCTCTTAAGCATCGTCTAGACTACGTAATATAACACGTTTTAAAGTTATGAAACTTTTTAAAAGAGAAAATATTATATTAAGTATATAATATTATATATACTTAATGTAATGTAACAATGTACATATCATCTATTTAAAATTAATATATAATATAGAGATAAAGAAGATATTATGATATCATTAGAAAATTATAAAATTTACAAAAGAAAATAAAATCAACAATTTTAAAATTATTTTTACTAATAAATAAGCTTTAAAATATAATCAATTAAATCTAAAATTATACTATAATCTGTTAAAAATAAAATATAATCAAAATATAGTCAAATTTGCTTATTATGATCACTTTGATAATATTTTATAAAAATAATCGGCTGTTTAAATTATAAAT
>NW_006263901.1:68103-71342 GCF_000469605.1 Apis dorsata | reverse complement strand
AAAATTTTTTCAAATAATTATAACACTTGTATAATTTAATAAACTTTAATAATAAAAATTATATATTTATAGAGAGAAATTTCTTATAATGTTTTTGAAAATAAAAAAATTTATTTAAAAAATTATTAAAAAAATTTATCAAATATTTTTTATTTTACTATTTTATTTTATTTTTTATTTTTCTGAATATTTTTCATATAATTTGCATATATTTTTATATAGATTATATAAATAAATATTATAATATATTACATATTTCTTTTCTAATATTAATTTTAATTATATGATAATTAATGTTATAATTTAATCATATTCTGAATAAAATTGTTACGATATAATATTGAAAAATTAAAAAATTCTGAATAGCTTATGTATAGAAAAAGAGAGAGATGCTATTTAAATATGATATTGAAACAATAATATTATATAACATCTTATATAAGAGCAATTTTTTCTTAACTTCAATTTTTTTAAATTGAAGTTAAAAAAATTTTATGACATATTTGTTATATATTAATTGAATATTTGAATTTGTTTTACAATCCAGTTATAAATTTCAAAAAATCTATTTAATACGAATTTATTGAGAAATTCTATCGTTTATCCCTAAATATAATTTCATATAAATATAAAATTTTAAATATAATAGATAAATAGATGAATCATTTCTAATTTTATATAAAATGTTTTGGACTAATTATAATAATAATAGCTAATTGATAATTGATAATATTATCCATAATTATAATAATCAATAATTAATTACAATATAATATTATAATAATTAATAATTATGTTGTTAATAATCAAATGAAACGTTATTATATTTATTTATATGCAATATGATTTGTTATTAAATATAATGTAAAAATTAATTTTTTAAAAATTTTTTAGAAAAATTATAGATATATTATAAATATAATTGACACTAAGAATTATATTATAAATATAATTGACAATAAGAAATTTATAACTAACTTTTTTTTTTACGAAATATGTTTAACTTGCCTTCTTTCCAATAAATTTATAAATAATTATAATTGTATTATATTGTATTGTATTATATAATTACAATATATTGTATATATGTATATATTGTATATTATATATAATTATATAATATATATTTTTTAAATGATCCTGTATTCATTATAATCACTTTGATAATATTTTATAAAAATAATCGGCTGATTAAATTATAATATATGTATATTTCAATTTTTTACTATATATATATAATTAAAGTAATTTCACGAAATATAAAGAAATATAGGTTCTAGATTTTTCTGTCAAAATTTATCAATGTGTATTATAAAATAAAATTAAAGTGTCATGCAAAAAAAGTTTCTAAGTGATTTATTAAAATGTTACAATAAAAATATAATATAAAAGTAAACGATACATGATAATATTTCTCTTATAATTCGATAAAGAACAAAATCAGATTAATATATAAGACTGATTTTTATTTATGAAAAGAAAATTTATAACATATAAATCTACAATAAATTAATTGTAAGAAATTAGAAAATGATTTATTATTTCACGCGTTCCTTATATGGTAAATTTTATAAACTTCAAATTAAAATATCTTCTAAATTATTTTTCAACATACGCTTCAATATACAATAATTTAATAAGAAATTATTATAGTAAGAAATATTCTTTATACTATAGTAATAAATATACTATAGTAAGAAATAACGAATTGCAATAAAAATTGCATTTAATGCTTGCATTTAAAAGATTAAAATTAATTTTCATATGATCCTTATGTATCAAACTATAGAAAAACTATTAATACTATATATACGTATATGATATACGAATCATCTTATAGCAAACAATTTTTCTAAGAACATTTTTTCCATAATATTTTTTCCATAAATTTTACATTATAGGTATTTAAAAAAAATAATAATAATAAAAAAAAGATATGAAATAAATATTGAGATATATATCAAACGAATCAAATAAGACTTTTCTTGTGAAGGAATCGATTCCAATGGAAAAAAGTGAAACAAAAATACCCGCAGTTCAATATGCAAAGGTAGGAAGGCTCGATCAAAAACCGAACGTTATTTAATGGCCTTGTCGAGGAATTCCCGATGTGGAACAAGCGGTTAAGGATTACGCAGAAAATGAAAATGGTGTAAGAAGATGCATAAGGCGGAAAGGGAAAATTTCTTTCAATATTATTTTAAACTTCTCCGAAATACGGACGAAGGATATTCTCTCATGCACGTGCAGCGTAGGGTAACAGTCAAACACTTGGCACCAGCTGGCCCGGTATGTGACATGAATATTTGTTTCTAATAAGATATGCCGAGTCGGAGCTGCCATTTGACGTACCTTAGGTTACAACTATTAAGTAAAAAAAAGGAAAAAAAAGGAGAAAAAAAATAAGAAAGAAAGAAGAAAAAGAAAGAAAAAAATTTTCACCTTAAAAACCTTCTTTCTTCGAATTTTGCCTTTCTATTGATATTGAAATTCTATTACAATATTTATACTCGTGCTCATTAGGTATTATTTGTGTGAATAAATAAATTGTAAAGTATGAACGTAAAGTAATAAATAAATGATAAATGATATAAATGAATTCACATGCAATTATTTTTGATAAATTTCAATTTTAAAATGTAATTTATTGTATATTGAAAATAAATTATAAAATTGTATATGAAAATATAAATGGATGATACAATTGACACAACCGTGTAAAAGGTGATTTATATGAAAAAATAAATCGAAAAAAAATATATAATAAAATTTAATATGGAATAATATAAAATATGGAATAAAACATTTTTTTATTTAAGGCTTTGTTTTCGAATAAATCAAATTCAAAAAATTTTCAAGTACAAATAAATAATAATAAAATTGGCTATTTTTCGATTAAATACAAATAATTTATTGTTAATCATAAAAAGTAATTTTATATGTAAAAATAATATGTAAATATATAATATATAAATATATAACATATATAATATATTTTTTCATATAAAAATTAATTTTTTAAAAATAATTTTTTAAAAATAATTTTTTAAAAAAATTGAATTTAAAAATTCACAAATTAAATCTTCCTTGTCTGTATATAATTAATATTCATTTTCATATTTAAGCGATAAAATTTTTTACTTTTTTATTTTTTGCTTACTTTCATATGTAAATCATCTATCAATAATAAAGCATTAAATGAAAAAATTTTATTTTATATTTCATTCTATATGAATCAC
>NW_006263901.1:53143-67934 GCF_000469605.1 Apis dorsata | reverse complement strand
TTTTACTTTTATAAGACTTATACAAAAAAAAAAAAAAAAGAAAAAAATAAAACAAAAATATCAAAAAATCACACATAATTTACAAATGACTATAATAATATCATAATTTTTTCAAAATACTTATTATTTTAAAAATCATTTAAACGAGGAATTAATTTAAAGATGTCTTTTTAATTTTTAAAAAATTATTAACATCTATAATAAGCATTATCTTCTTCTTCGGATAAAAACATCAAAGAATCTTCTTTAGTAACGCATCGCATCAGAGTCAATATTCCACAAATAAAATTGCGGAACCTTTGTAACAGATGCCCCGACAGAATGGATCACGAATCCTTTAGAAACGTGTGGCGCCACATTAACCATAGAATGGATCACGTCTGCTCGCGCTCGTAAACCAATGCGTGCTGGACTTAGTTTAGTTGCTCGTGAAGCTTTCACATCGGACAACTTATCATCATGGGTCACATTTTCTATCCTTTCCTTTTTTTCCCCTTTTTTTATGTTATTTTCTTTATGACGAACATCCGAATGGTCACACGTAAGACGAACTGTCACGCTTGATGTATTTAAGAGTGGGTCTACATTTTTTATCTTATCGTATGTTCAATGTCATGCTGTTGGGCATCAGTATACTTAGAATCATTGCGTCTTAATGAAATTAACAAATTAGGCTATGCTAGTAATTTACAATTTTGGTTTTGAAATACGATTACACAGGAACTATTAATAATAAAAATTCTTATATAAAAATATTATTTATTTATTTGATAAGTTTTTCGTTATAAAATAACATCTAAATTATTAATAAAAAATGAGAAGCGAAGTCTTATAACGTAATTTTAAAATGTTTATTGAATCATAATTAAATAATAAAATTATAATAATAAAGTGATATAATAAAGTAAAATGAAACAAAAATAATCTTATTTAAGTATAAAAAAGCTAAAAGTAATTAAAAATTATAAAATTTTTTACTGAATTAAAAAATTAAATATATAAATTATTTTTTTATTTTTTTATTATATTTTTTAAAACATGCTTGAATTTGCGAACAATTGCAGTAATTTTTTTATTTGTTAACAAAGAAAAAAATAATATTCTTTATCGACTTTTTTTAATTTTGAAAAAAATATTTATTTTTAAAATTAGAATAATTAAACAGATAGGAATTTTATGATTTTTATTCCTATTACATTTCTATTCCTATTACAATCCTTCTAAATTATATTTTTTAAATTAAAATAAAGAAATAATTATCTAAATAAATATAAGAAATCTATTTATTGTCATAAAAATTCAATCAAGTATATTTTTTTTTCATAATTTAATTTCTAATTATAATTTCGATTTTATCAAAGTAATACTAAAATATACTAAAATTTTTAAAACTTGTGCTTATTCTAAGATTTGAAATCTATTAAAAATCAAATACTTCGCAGATATCAGAATCTAATTTAAATAAATTTTTATATACTTGATTTGGACTTATAAATAAATATTGAATTTGATTCCATTATTAATTGCAAGCAAGAAACAAATTACTATTAGTTCAAAAGATATACTCTTTGATAAAAAATTACTCTTGATAAAAAATAAAAAAGAAAAAAGTTTTAATTAAGTCTATTATTAATTATTAATTCTTCCAAACCTTAATGATTTTAAATAAATTTTTCGTATATTTTTAAAATATATTTTCAATTTTGATAAAATTACAAATTATTATAATGCATCATATCATTGGATAATATTCAATAATAAGTATGAATTTATCTTTAAATGGCATCAGAAAATTCAAACGATTGTCCATATGTTCTATTTTATTGGAAGAATCACCATAGTTACGTGTATAAATATTCTTTTCTCATTCTACGATTTTGATTAAATCGTCAAGAATCTGCGTGATTCCAAGAAACTCGATAATTGGCTGAAGTGTAGGTTCTTTGGTAAAAGCTATTCACGAAGGTTTCTTGTTACGTAAGATTTTATTCGATTTTCTTTAAGATTTCTTATAGATTACAGGAAAAATGTGATATTTATTTTTTTCCTATTGATTAAAGTAGATGAAGTAATCAAGTATTATAAAATAATGAACTAGCTTGATTTTTTATTCAAATACAAATACAAAATACAAATACAAACTTATTCTTGCTAACGAAGTAAGATACTAATTATTTTGCAATTAATCAATAAGTAATTTTATATTTATTTTTATAACTAGTTCTTAAACTTTTTTCAAATTTCTTTTTATTTTTCCAATTCGTAGATATTTTTCAAATTAATTTTTATTTCTATAAATTTTTTTTCATCATCTGATTATATTTTTAATTCTCTTCTTTATTTATTTCATATTATTAGAAATTCTTGATATCTTTTTTTTGATTTTAAATTTGAATATTTTTATCAATTTTATTGAAATTTATGTAAAAAATTTTAGAAAATGAAGAAAAAATGAATTATTACATAATGAGAAAAATTGGCAAAAATATTTAATTTTTGATTTATTATATAAATAAATTTTTAAAAGGTAATTTTTTATTAATAGATAAAATAGGTAATATCGTATTAAGATATAAAAAATCGGATAAAATAAAATAACAATAATGAAAGAATTTAAATTAATACTTTAGATTAATTTAGTTTTGTCTTTTTTTTGTATTTATTTTATTTATATCACAATTTTTTTTCGTTTTAAAAAAAATTTTACATAAGTTGTTAAATAAGTTTTGTTTTGACAATATTTATTTTTGACAATATCAGCCATTCCCTTTTAACATAAATAATTCTTTTTCTGATGCACAATTAAAAAAAATAAATTTCTTGAAGTATCTATAATTCATAGATATTTCAAAAAATATGATTTCAATTTTTTTTTTATTCTTGCATTTTTAATATAAATATTAATTAATACGAAATAAATAATTGATAATTGATAAAAAGAATTTATATTAAATATTTCTTCGAAAACTATAAATTTTTTTAATGAAAATTTTTGTATTATAATTTTATTAATTTTTCGTTAGTTAGAAATCTCTATAATTATTATTAGATTTTAAAATTTCAAATTGATTTTCAAAATTAAGAATGCATTATACACTTCCATTTTCAACAGATTTGTGTGATATGTATCTCATAGAAACTAGCCAAAAAACATTAATTGGCTATTAGTACCGTATCTACGTTCACAATACTCCAAACACACTTTATAAATTAGAACATTTAATATTAATGAAGAATTAGATTATACTACTTAACAATCTGAAATTATTTGTAAACTAATTATCTAACAAAATATGTATCTAAACAAAATATTTCAATATTTCACAGTATATTTGTATAACTATTTTTATGAAAATTCAATTTATTAAAATCTAACGTCACAATAACATAATGTACATTTGTAGCTTTCTGTTCGACAATAGACATAATTTTTTATATTGAATTTTATTTTTTAAAATCATAATTAGGAAAAAATATTAGAAAAATGTGTTTTATTTTATTTTTATTATTTTATTTTTATTTTATTTTATTTTTTATTTTTATTATTATTTCTTCTTCTTAAAATTGATAATATTATAAAATTCTAAAAATTTGAATTAAAGACTTTGCATCAAGAGAGACTAGATCCATTTTTGATAATTTTTGGATGATTATATGTAATATACTTAGAATTTATTATATAATCTAATAATCTAATACATCTAAATGATCAATCTGAATTATTATATAGTTTGATATAAACTGATATAAAAAAATCGAGATATTGATAAAAAAACAAATGATTCATTATAGATTTTGAATTGTTTTATATAATAAGAATCTGGAATTTTATATGCATAATTTCTTTTGTATGAAAATGGCATTTTTAATAAAATAATAATAAATCAATAAAATAAGTACTTTATTGTTTATTATTAATAAGAAATAATCGCTTTTGTAACATTTTAATGTAAATCAAATACAACTAATAACATCAAAAAAAAATTCGGCAAATTGAAATAAGGTTTATTAATTTTAAATATATATATATATATTTTTTTTTATGTTAAATTAAAATAATAATTTTAAAAATAATTTTTTTTAATTTTCTTATAGTTATTAGAAATGAATCTATTTTTTTCTCTCTTTCTTTTTTGCTATAAGAGATTCAATTATTTATGATATTATGTAAAAGTAAAATGTAGTTATGGAAATATTTTATTTATTTTAGAAATATACTGAAACATAATTATACAATCACAAACATAAATACAATTTTATTACATTTATGTTATATAAAAAAACTATTACAAAAAACTTTTTTATTTTTATTATTTTGAATTTTGTAAAATTTATATTTACTTTTTATATAATATATAATATATATTTTACACATATTTTTTATTTATTTTATATTAATATAAATATATTATATATTTTTTAATAAATAATATGTAAAATATATTTATATATGTAAAAATTTCATTATTTCAATATTTGATCTTTATTACGTTAATGAGAATAGTGTTTTTAATAATATATCATTTTATTTATTTTTTTACTGCTTAAGAATACAATTAAGAGTGACTGAATTAAAAACATAAAAATATGATTTTATCAAAATAACTGAAAATCATTCATTATTCTGCTTATTTGAGTAATCAATCTTCAATTACGTTTATAAGAAATCAATATTTGATAATCAGAGCGTATTTATTAGTTTATAGTCGCTATGTAATCATTAATCCTTTCATAATATTTATTTTTCCAAAAGTCAAACGAATTGTTCATTCGAGAAATGAAATACTAATGCTTCTATTCTCTTAAAAAGACTATAGTAATATCAAATAACCTTATTATTTGATCCAAAGTAATAAGGAATTAATTAATAAATTCTAATTTATTATTAACAATATTTAAAGTGACAATTCATTTTTATCTTTTCTTTGATTTCTCATATAAATGTTTAATGTTACTTTTTTTTCATTTATTTTAAAAGCAAATTTTTTAATTAAAATTATTTACTTTTTATTATAATATTACAGTTACAGAACAAATTTTAAAACATAATTTATGAAACATTTTCTCCATCTTTAATAAATTAATTTATATATTCTTTTATTTAGTAAATTAGAAATTTCTAAATAAATAAAACGAAAAAAATTATTTCCTTTAAATAGATTCTTGAAATACATAATATTTTATTTATATCGATTTAATATTATATATATTATATCGATTTATCTCGAGTTAATATCTCGAAAACTATTTATGATAAAATATTTTGAAAAAAAAATTGAAATAACCATATCATTTGATATAATAAATTTTTTTCAAGCTCAAACTATAAATAACATATATAACGTTAATTTTGTTTTTTTAAATAGAATTATATTTTTTTAATATCTATATGAATGCAATTAATCATTTTCTATAAAATAAAACTATTAAGTTATGCTAAAGAACAACTAATTGACAAAGATATCTCAATTTTAATTTTATGAAATCTAATTTGTGAAATATAAAAGGAATTAAAATTATATTCTCTTCATGCTTTCTTTCTGTTTCGTATTATTAAATTTATTAAAAAATTAAAATTAAGATATTTCCTCTTAAAAAAATTAATAGTTTTTTGGTATAAATAGTTTATTAAGCTTAAGTTAGGTTGGATAGAAAAATAATATCGATTTTTTAATATTGCTGCATGATTTCAAAATGAATGTTTGATTGAGTGTATTCCTGTTGTTATTTTGAAGTTTCGCTTTACATTTTTTATTAGTGATTTAATTTTTTTATTATTAATATTAAATTAAATCTAATGAATAATTCAATCAAATAGTTCAATTAAATCTAATAAAATAACAATAGAGAAGAAGCAAATGTGCAATGAATGCAATTTTTTTGTATGAATTCAAACTTGTTTATAAATTCACCATCATTTGTCTTTCGCCAGTCAACTATCTATATTTTTTCAAATATTTCGATACAGAGAAAAAATCTTCGAGAACCAAATCGATACTAAAAATACTTCGCCAAACTTATTTTTTGATTCCAGAATTTAAATTTCATATGCCATAAACTCATTGTTTCATTTTTTAACAAAAATATGTAGATTTTATTTTGATCAATAAAGTTAATGTTTTGAACTGACAAATGAGTTATATGTATGCATTTATATCAATATTGACATTATTTTCTTACCAACCTAATAATAATTTTTTATAGAGAATGAATAATAAATTTTTAAACAATCTCTATTATATAAACTATATACTATTACTATTATATAAAACTAAACTATTATATAAAATATAATCCAATTTTTGTCTAAAAATTATTTAATGTTATCAATAATTTCGACGATATATAGATCAATTTAAATGAGACATTCTGAATAGTATTATAATTAATTTCATTCATTATTAGCGATGAACATAAAAAAGATTTTCATTCGCCAATTCAATGTCTTTCCATTAATTCCATTTCGGACGTAAAATCGATCGATTCGTATATACTAATCGAGCTACATATGCGAATCTTTTACTCATGTTCCAATTTTGATTAACCTGCCAAGAAGTTACGTTTATTTCAAAGATACTCTGACAATAATTTGAAAGGGGATTGACATACGAGTCTTATTATTAATTTACATACTTGAGGCAAATTTAATAAGAAAAGGAGCATCTCGCCACGAAAATCCTGTTTCAACTAATCATTATTATTCCATCTTGATTACATAATTAATAAAATTAAATTTATTGTTATAATTAATATTTCTATTTTAAGATATATCAAAAAATATAAATATAAATCATTCATAATTCAATTATTCAATAATTCAAAATAATTATAACTCTCTTTAAATATTTCACCATATTTTTATTATTAGTTTTTAAATTAATTTATTAAATATAATAAAAAATATATGCATGTTTCTTACATTTTTATTTCAAAAATTAATTTTAATTATTATATAGTAAATTTTAATTATATAGGTAAAGATAAGTATAAAGAGTAAATAAATATTAAAAGGAAAAATAGCTGTTAGTTGAAATTAGCACATTTTTTGTTCTCTTCATTTTTATTCATTCTCGCTTTCTGTTTCATTCTTTTGATTTATTCCTCTCTTCAACTAATTTCTAATATGTTTTATAAAATATTATTTCAAATTACAAAAAATTGCTTAAAGTAATTTTAATTGAAATATAATTTTAATCTGAAATATAATTTTCGCATGTTTTATAGATTTTAATTAATTTTATAATAATTAATTTTAATTTTTTATTTTCACGATTATATATTTGTTATTTCAAATTCTTGAAAAATTAAAAAAAAATTTATGTTAAATGAATTTTTTTATTCATTATACAGTCGTCTAAATAAAATAAAAAATAATACAAAAATAAAAATCTCTTTCATAGAATTCAAAAATAAAATTTTATTCCATACATAAACGACCCAAATTATCCGTAGAGACTTAAAAATAAATTTTATTTATATATATTTATATATTTATATATTTGTTTACGATGTCAAGGTTAACTTGAAATTTTTAAATAGATTATAATACTTATAGAATTTTAATAGAATTTTTTTAATTGCAATTATATTAAATTTTCTGATTAATTTAAAAGTATTTCTATAAACAATTTTATTTTAATGAATTTTTAATATCCGAATTTGATTTTAAAAAATAAAATTTTTTTTTTAAATTATAAAAATAATTTTTTTAAATTATATTAAATTATATCAATTTTATTATTGAAATTAAATCTATATGTATGAATAATAATATTATTTTCTTTAATGAATTTAATTTATTTTTACGTATTATAATTTAATTCTTTTTTATTAAATTCTTAGATTTTAAATTAAGGAATATATTAGTATAATTAATTTTTAATTTTAAATTTTTGATCGATATTGTATTTAATTATTTCATCCTTATGTGTCGATGATTCTATACAAACTATAGAAATTATCAATGGATTAGACAAGTTATATGACTGTATTCTGTATTGTCATTGTGCACAATGAAGCTATTATCTGTTGTTAAACGAGTAAACTATTCGCTTTTCTATATTCAACAAAGATGAAAGTAATTTTAGGATGGGCAGTCGGTAAATTACAGTAAAGGACTGCTGTCCGTTTTCGACTATTTGCTCGTCACTTGACACCTAGGAAAATCCTTTCTCCATTTTCTGAGTTTGATTAACTCCGACGATACGGGCAGAAAGGATGACAGATCACGAGTATAATTATCAAGCGAATATTTCATGTAGAAAAAAGCTTTCCGACGTTCTAATTTGCAATGCAACTGCAGAGTCTGAATGTTATAGAAATAAAATTAATCTTTCTAACCAATAATCAATGGATTGATTTCTAAGCAGGAAGGAAAATGATGATATAAAATTTATCATTGATTTGAATTTGATTTTAATGTATAAAAGTTTGATTTAAAATCTATTACAAATTAACTTATAAAAAATTAATATTATAAGAATATTAATCAATTTTTATATTACATTTTGAATTTTCAATTTCTTGCAAAATTATACATTATAGTACTAAGTATAGTAATAGTAATAAGTGAAATTTTACTAGTAAATTGTAGTAAAGGTAATAATGTGAAATTCTATTTGTAAATTGAAACTCTACTAGTAAATAAAATTAATAGATTGAAGTGATATCTCTTTTAGAATAAAATATATTATGCTGTAAGAGAAAAAAAAAATGATTATTGAAATGATTATTGAATTGAATGTGATATTTAATTTATAACATAAACTTACAATTAATATTTATTTTTTTATTAATAATCGAAAAATTATAAAATCAAATAATCGAAAAAATAAATACACATATCACATTTTTATAAATTTAAAAAAGAGCAAAAATAAAGCATAACTAGAAAATTAACTTTTTAAGATTCGAATTATTGAGATTCAACTATATTTTTAAATCACATATTTATATAAAGATCTTCCACATAGAAAAGGTTAACAAAATTACATATGAATAAAAAATAATCGAATCGAATTGACGAAACAAATCAAACAATTTTCAATCAATAATAAAAGCAAAAATATTTATTGGCTGAAAGATTTTTATTTTTTCTGTTTTTTCTATAATAATTTATTTAATTTCAAATTCTAATCATATTGCATTTATTCATTTTTGATTATCATAAATGATAGAAAAATATGTGCTTTTATTTCTGTTGTTTTTTCTTTATATTTATATATATATATATATATATTTTGCACATGACATGGATTACATATATTTGAACTCATGTTCATGTATATCACTTATCATGCATGTTTGATTGATCCATTATGCATCATAGCAAACAGAAAATTCAAATGTCAATAATTTTTATGACAAGAACTGACTAGAATATTTAAGTTGATGTATTATATATTTTCAAAAATGATATAAAAAGTATATGATAGATCATGTTTTTCACTTTTATTTACTAGTTATTTTTTATTTTAAATACAATATATAGATAATTCTAGAATGCGTATACATCACACATACATCATACAGACATAACTATTTTTGATATAAAATAATGAAACATTTTCCGATTAAATTTTATGAATAATTGTCATAATTATTTATAAAATTTATTAATATATTATATTTTATTATTTCTTGCAACAAATATTATTTTATTTCTTATTATATTTTTTAAATTATTAAAATTTACATGCAAATGTGTAATGTTCACGGAATGTTAATATATTCGTGAAATAATATAAATTGGAGTCAATTTTAAAAGTCTAAATATAAAATAATTGAAATTTATTTATTAAATTATTAACAATACAATATTTTGTCTTAATATTTACTTACTTATAATTCGGGATCAATTGTCAAATTATCAAAGAAAGATTATTATAATCTATAATCCCAATAAGCAAGTTAAAAACAGTAATTCGATTATTAATTGTAGTCTAATTATATAATTAATTTTGAGTTTAAATAGAATTATAATCCAAAAAAATATTATTAAGACTTATAATAATAATTATAATATATTTATACTATAAATATAATATATTTATATTTATAAATATATAATATATTTATAAAAATATAATATAAATATTTAATATCAATTCATGTAATATGCTTCATTTATTAAACAAAAAAAAATATTTATATTATAATATATTATAATATATTATTAGTAATATTATATTTGTAAAAGACATATAGAATCAATATTTATAAAAAAATTTATTAAATTTTCTATATTTTTAAATATAAACTAAAAATTTGATATATTAATGGAATTATCATATTAATAATATGATCCTTGGAAATTATACAAAAAGAATAGTTCAGAGTATTTATTCAAAGAAACAAAAAAAAAAAAAAAACAGAAAAAAAAGGAATATAAAAAAATTTATTATTTATTGATTTAAATAATAAACAACAATTCTTCTAATTTTTATTATACAAAATAATTTTTGTTAGAAGAATGTCAAGTTATATCGATTGGTGCATTAAAAAATATATGATTCAATTTAAAAAAATATATATATTTAATATTTAATATTTAATATTTAATATTTAATATTTAATGTATATATTTTTTTCTATTCCTGTCTTCTTTTATATATAATAAAAATAATAATTAAAATACGCTGAAATTATGTTCTTTAAAACTATTTAATTATATGTATGTGAAATATGTATGTGTATTTTCCGTTGCACATAATATAAATCAAGATGGTATTATTAAGTAAATCACCGTATATTTATTGAATTCTGGAAATGTGGTAAGAATATTTTATTCACAGCAATATTTTAATGAAAATAGTATTTTGAAAGTATCTTCTGAATACAAAGGATTAAAACTAATTAAACTTGGAAGAACTTGAATGAATGTACACTTTTGTATAGAAATATTCATTGGTCTGAAAAAAAAACAACAAATTTCTTAAATTATTAACCACACGGAAATTATCCATAAAAAATAATTATCTTGTATTTTTTTTAAATGCAATAAAAATTAATTCTAAATAAACAGAAGGAAAAAATGCAATATTACAAAATAATATAATATTGAAATTAATCATAATTTAATTAATTAAAATTATTAATTAAAAAGAAAGAAATGCAATATTTGAAATATTATTAGTAATTTGGAATAATGAGTATTTAAAAAATTATTGATGTTTTATCTATTTATACTATCACAAAAGCGAATAATCTATTTTAAAAAATATAATTTTAATATTTCTGCAGAAAGAAATAAAACATTCATTTCCAGAAATTTTTCAACAAGTATTCAATTGTTGAAATCATAATTGAAATATAGACAAAACTTTTAGAGTAAATCATTTAGTTTATTCATTAGCATTTTAATTTTATACTATCGTATAAATTTTTCAAATATAAAATATATTCAAAGAATGTAAAATGTGATATAAAATTTAAGTAATTTGGAATATGAAATAAGGAATAAAAATTATTTAAATTAATAAATGATAAGAAAATATCAATTGATCAATTTACAAACAAAATGATTAATCGTAAACTTATATTTAAAAAAAATTTCGAAACACAATTAATTTATTATATTATATATATTATTATTAACAGTAATATTATAAATAATACATATAAACAATAAATTTTATGGACTTTAAGACTAGAAATCAATATTTATCTAATATTATAGTTCCTATATTTATTTTACTATTATTTTGTTTTATGTTTTATTTTTATATTTAATTATATATATTAATTCGATCACAAAAAAGAATTTTATTTTTGTAAAATAAAAATAATTTGGAATATTACTATTTCAAATTATTTGCACCTTAATTCTTACTTTATATTCTACTTCATTTTCTAATCAAACCAAAATTTTAAATATTTTGTTTTTTAATATTATATAAAGTTTAAAATATAATAAATTATCTCCTATAATTATAATATTATTTATTTTCAATTTTTGCAATAATTTTTTATTCATATCATATGATATGAATAAAACATACAAATGATATTCCAATATACTGCATTTCCATTTCTTTAAATTGATTAGAATTAATATTACCGATTAAATGAAAATATCTATCGCTATTCATCCAAATTATCAAAATTAATTAAAATTAATAAAAGTATCTATTATTGTTCTTCCAAATTACATTTGTCATTTCCTTTAAATTAATTACAAAAAAATTACACGCTTGGAAGGGATTCACGTTGGAAGGAAGATCGACGAACAAACAAATACGTGACCGTTTTATTTTCAATCTTCGAACGTTTTTGCGCTACCAGTGATTTATACGGAAAAAAACCCGTTGCAGTGATAAAGCATCGTAAATTTGACTGGTTGGCTGAGTTCACCGTCTTTCCCCCGTGAGTAAAAGTGAGCGCAGCCACGATAAGACGATTTCTCGTCCGTTTGTGAGGAAAGTAATCCTGAGTTATGCGATATTTCTCAACCTCGAAACATGTTTCAGCAACCAGCGACCTGCCCTACATTCTCAATACAACCACGCCATGAAGATAACGAAGTGGGCAATGAATAATTCGATACCCATATCTAAATGGAAAATAATAATAAGAAGGGGCAATTGTTATTAATGATAGAAAAAAATTTAACGAAATAAATAAATATATTGATGGTATTCAATTATCTCGATTGTTACTGATATTTTCGCGTCTTCACGAAGAGATTGAATTTTCTGGGTGATATTTCAGCGGAAAAATAATAGAAAATAAATTCCCTTTACACCACAATGGAAATTTTCTCAGATATTTTGACGGGATGGTAGAACGCGCAAGTGAATGATGTTACTTCGATTTATTACGTAAAATGCAAAAGAGCAGAGTAAAATAAAATTCCTCTGTTGCAGTGAGATTGGAACTCGTGCCACGTTTATAGAACAACGAATTTTCTATATTCCATGGAATGAAGGCCGTGCATAAAATATACATTCCTATCCAACGTTTTCGCGACAAAATATATACTGCATAACATAAATCTAAATAAATATTATCGAATATATCGAGATACTGAGCTCGCTCATAAAAATTTTGAATTGCATTATGACATTTAAAAGTGTTGTACGAATATTTAAGAGAAAGAAATAAATTATCGATATCTACTTATTATAAATTAGAAAATTAAATAAAAATCATATAAATGATAAAATTTTTAATTTTACAAAATTGTCAATATTTTAAATTTAAGTATGTTATAATTCATATATAAAAATAGGGAGGATTTAAATCATCATTTTGCTGTTCCAAACTTATTTAAAGAAATTTACAAGATTTCAAGTTTGTTAATTTTTTAAAAAAAATCATAATATTCGTTGTTTTAAACTAAATAGTTCTAGTACAATTTTTAATATTAAGAATAATAATCATAATTAATTAATCATAATTAAGAAATTCAAAACAAAAATTTTAATTGAAACAATTAACAATTTTTGTATTACAAAATTTTTTATAAATATAAAATAAATATAAAACAAAAAAATTTTTTTGTCAAAATATAAATATATATTTTAAAATGTATAAAAACAACCACTAAAAATTTAATTTAATAACATAAATTTGTTGCAACATATATCCAAATATTTGCAAATATTATGCAAATTCAAAATGCATTTTGCTCCAATTTGTCTTAAATCATATCAGTGAATTTTTAAAACTAAACGGGTAAATATTAAAAATCTTTATTATTTATTTTTTATTAATTTTATAAGTGACCTATCATCAGAAGAATCAAAAAGAATCATATTTATAATTTCTTTATTCTACATTGATTCTACAATGACTCTTCAAAATATTTGAATATTATAATGTATGTTTAATTTTAAGCATTTATATTTTTATTAATTAAAAAAAAATAAATTCGATTTTTTTATTTTTTCGATAGAATATTTATTTATGAATTTTATGAATATATACAAGTAATTTATTGTAAAGTAATACATTTCTCTAAAATAAAAATAACAAAGATAGATTTTTTTGTTTATTAACAAAAAATAATTTTCAATATCTTAACTATTTATTATAAAACTAAAATGATAAACTAAAAAGATATCAAAACAATATTTAAATTTTATAAAAATTTTTTATTTTAATTTTATTTATTATCAATTTTAAATATATGAATATTTTTGTGACGCAAAATGTACTTGTAATTTAATATTTTATATTATTTCATAATATTAAGTTAATTAAATAAATTATATATAAAGTAAAATAAATCAAAAGAAAGATTTAAATTTCTTCCATAATTAACAAATTTATATAATTAGTCACAAAAATCTTCATACATCTTACGAAAATTTAAATATTCAATTATAAATTCTATGAACAAATAATTCTATTTTTATATAAAATATTATGACACCATAATGAATTACACATATATAACAATTCTTTTATTAGTGAAATATATATATTACTACGAAAAAATAAAATCATTCCTTAAAATATCAATGTCATTTTCATTTTCATTAAATATAACTTCGTACAAGATAAAGAAAGAATAAAATTTTAAATTCCAAAATATTTAAACTTTAACAAAGGTCTATTATCTAATTGTAAAAAATATTCCTAGGCGGAATTGTAAAAACACAAAATGATAAACAAATAATTTATTTACAAATGATTTATATAAAAATAATAAAATTGATAAAAATTTGAGGACTGATTTTGCATACTTAAAAAGAATACTTGAAATAAATTGCTTTATAACCAATTATGATCTATAGCTATATCAATTTTCATTAAAATCAGATTTTTTACGAACTTTTATGGATTAATT